>NC_134483.1:515093926-515383926 GCF_040206685.1 Ascaphus truei | reverse complement strand
GTGTGTGTGTGTGTGAGTGACAGACTGTGTGTGTGTGTATGTGTGTGTGTGTGTGTGTGTGTGTGTGTGTGTTTGAGTGAGAGTGAGTGTCTGTGTGTCTGTGAGTGTCAGCCTCTCTCTCTCTCTCTCTCTCTCCCTCTCTCTCTCCCTCTCCCTGTGTCACCCTCTCCCTCTCCCTGTCACCCTCCCTCTCCCTGTGTCACCCTCTCCCTGTGTCACCCTCTCCCACTCCCTGTCACCCTCTCCCTCTCCCTGTGTCACCCTCTCCCTGTGTCACCCTCTCCCTGTGTCACCCTCTCCCTGTGTCACTCTCCCTCTCCCTGTGTCACCCTCCCTCTCCCTGTGTCACCCTCCCTCTCCCTGTGTCACCCACCCTCTCCCTGTGTCACCTACCCTCTCCCTCTCCCTGTGTCACTCTCCCTCTCCCTGTGTCACCCTCCCTCTCCCTGTGTCATCCTCCCTCTCCCTGTGTCACCCTCCCTCTCCCTGTGTCACTCTCCCTCTCCCTGTGTCACCCACCCTCTCCCTGTGTTACCCACCCTCTCCCTGTGTCACCCACCCTCTCCCTGTGTCACCCTCTCCCTGTGTCACCCTCTCCCTGTGTCACCCTTTCCCTGTGTCACCCTTTCCCTGTGTCACCCTTTCCTTGTGTCACCCTTTCCCTGTGTCACCCTCTCCCTGTGTCACCCTCTCCCTGTGTCACCCTCTCCATTTGTCACCCTCTCCCTGTGTCACCCCCTCCCTCTCCCTGTGTCACCCCCTCCCTCTCCCTGTGTCACCCTCCCTCTCCCTGTGTCACCCTCCCTCTCCCTGTGTCACCCTCCCTCTCCCTGTGTCACCCTCTCCCTCTCCCTGTGTCACCCTCTCCCTCTTCCTCTAACCCTCTCCCTGTGTCACCCTCTGCCTCTCCCTGTGTCACCCTCTCCCTGTGTCACCCTGTCCCGCTCCCTGTCACCCTCCCTCTCCGTGTCACCCTCTCCCTGTGTGACCCACCCTCTCCGTCTCCCTGTGTCACCCTCTCCCTGTGTCGCCCTCTCCCTGTGTCGCCCTCTCCCTCTCTCTGTCACCCTCTCCCTCTCTGTCACCCTCTCCCTCTGTCACCCTCTCCCTCTGTCACCCTCTCCCTCTCTCTGTCACCCTCTCCCTCTCTCTGTCACCCTCTCCCTGTGTCACCCTCTCCCTGTGTCACCCTCTCCCTGTGTCACCCAGTCCCGCTCCCTGTCACCCTCCATCTCCGTGTCACCCTCTCCCTGTGTGACCCACCCTCTCCGTCTCCCTGTGTCACCCTCTCCCTGTGTCGCCCTCTCCCTGTGTCGCCCTCTCCCTCTCTCTGTCACCCTCTCCCTCTCTGTCACCCTCTCCCTCTCTGTCACCCTCTCCCTCTGTCACCCTCTCCCTCTCTCTGTCACCCTCTCCCTCTCTCTGTCACCCTCTCCCTCTCTCTGTCACCCTCTCCCTCTCTCTCTCTGTCTCCCTCTCCCTCCTCTGTCTCCCTCTCTCTGTCTCCCTCTCCCTCTCTGTCGCACTCTCTTCTTCGCTCTCTCTGTCGCACTCTCTCTTTGTCTCTCATTCTCTCAGTGTGTGTCTCTCATTCTCTCTTTCTCTGTGTGTCTCTCTTTCTCTCTCTTTCTCTGTGTCTCTCTTTCTCTCTCTTTCTCTGTGTCTCTCTTTCTCTCTCTTTCTCTGTGTCTCTCTTTCTCTCTCTTTCTCTGTGTGTCTCTCTTTCTCTGTGTGTGTGTGTGGGTGTGCCGCTCTCTGTGTCTGTCTGTCTGTCTGTCTGTCTCTGTCTGTCTCTCTCTGTGAAGCGCCGACGTCCAGACACTGGTTAAGGGGTTCAGGAAACTAGTCATTCACATCTGGCTTTTATTTCTAGATCCGACATTGACACACACACACACACACACACACACACACACACACACACACACACACACACACACACACACGCACACACACACACACACACGTCTAATTGTAGTATAATGTAATACAATAAATACATTTATGTCAAAAATGAATGTTGTTCTGACTAGGAATTTATTATATTTATTTTATTTATATATTTTATTTTAAAGCGGGGTTGGGGGCGGGACTAGGGGCGGAGTTGGGGCGGGACTAGGGGCGGAGTTGGGGGGCGGGACTAGGTGGCGAGTAGATTTTTTGGTTGGGTGAGTAGATTTTTGGGTGATTTGTCGAACACTGTATATATATATATATATATGTAGATAGATAGATAGATGTTAGCAGCACCTGGGACATCACCTGAATTCATTCAGCAGTAGGGGATGCTGAAGGTA
This sequence comes from Ascaphus truei, assembly GCF_040206685.1. Classification (NCBI taxonomy): domain Eukaryota; kingdom Metazoa; phylum Chordata; class Amphibia; order Anura; family Ascaphidae; genus Ascaphus; species Ascaphus truei. The sequence continues at coordinate 515,381,629 of NC_134483.1, read as the reverse complement.
CTGTACGATGTATAAAATATTGTTTTTGCTGTGTTTCATATTGTTTCCTAAAGTGTTCTACATAGAATAACTTGTTATATTGGTGATGTCACTTATTAGATTGCCATTGTACTGTAATATATCTTACAAAATGGGAATGAGGGGGGATCAGGGAACTTCCACAGGGCAGTTCGAGGCTCTTGTAAGCATGGTGCTTCTCACACTAACAGAGGGTTGCCAGGTGCAGCACTGCAGTGCTATCCTAACCTTTAATCTTTGTCAGTTTAGGGAAGAACTCTGGATCATACTGCAAGGAGGGAGCAAGTGCGATGTATGCAGGAGGCTGGTAATACTCTGATGTCCAGATAGCACTGCTGCTTCAATGTCTAAAGTACTCATTATTTGCCCTTGTGTATCAATTTCTATTCCTTTGAATGCATTACAACAAAATACCTGGTAAATTGGTAAGGATATAGATCAGGGGTGTGCAAACATGGGGGGACATGAGATTTTTTTGGGGGGGGCGGGGGGGCGCGGCGCTTACAGAGGCCCCGCTCACTTCCCTAAAGCATTTAAATTAAATGCCAAGGGATCGCACGCAAGGCTTATGTAACTCACCTATCTGGTCTCCGTTGGCTTCTGGCGACGCTTCACCATGGCAATGCAGCGTCCAATGACTTTGTGACTTCCAGAAAGCCTGAAACAATGTAAGGGGGGGGGCGCAAGCGGAGGGGGGGGGGGGGGGCGGGAGAGCAAGCAGGGGGGCGCAGGGGAAAGTTTGCGCACTCCTGATATAGAATACAGTACATTTGAAATAAAATGTATCTGAATACTGGGCCTTGGTAACCTGCATGGTAATTAAGCTGCTTGTTAAATAATACTATACTTCTATACTGAAATGCTAATATAAAATCTAACATGAGTAGTAATAATAGTAATGTCACATGCTAAACACTCACTGTTGTTTAGTAAATTATACCCTTATTTTCTTGTGCTTAACTCAGTCTGGTATAAATAAAGTATCTTCACCACTGTCGCTAGCAGCTGTTAGAGACACTTCTTCTGCACAACATGAGTAGAAATCTCCAGCAGTGATATGGATTCCTAATGGATTGATTACGGTGTCTCACTGTAGAAAGGTCTTCTTGTGAGGTTAAGGCAATAATCCCAGATGAACTGGACATGAACTGTTACTGGATTTACTGAAACCCTTTAAACCAGATGGTGCGTTTCCTGTCTTCACACTAATCATGAACAGATAGTACTGGTTACAGGGACAGTCTGGTAACTTTTACAGGCAGAAACTATACTGTATATGTTCCCCCTTTCTCTATGCCTAAGGGAACTACACATGCTGCTGTACCTTTTGCTCACAGGAGGCCTAAGGCTCTGCCTCTGGGAGCCTGGGGTGAGCTCTCTCCTTGCATGCGGCGCCTCCACCTATGAGGGATCCCAGCGTTGGCGGGATAACCCCTCACAGGAACCAATAACAGTAATGAATAATACACCACACAATGTATTTAACTAAGGTTTAATGTACACACTAATAACACATATAACAAATAGCAACGGTACCCACAATATAACCCCAGTGACCCAACCCTTGATGGTTCCCCCAAAGTACTGATTGTGCTGTGGCACCAATAACCCTGGTGTCCTGTTCCAGCAAGTCCCTCCCAAATGTGAGGAAGCGCTACCACATGTGGATGTAGGGGCACATTGGGTACCTGCCTGGGTACTCCAGTACTCAGGTGCTGCTTGGTGTGGGGAGTTGGAGAAGGTCCCAAGTAGCGGGTCCTCCAACTCAAATCCCCTCTCTCCTAAAGGGGTCCAGATCCTCCTTGCCGTGTGAGCTCCAGCCGGAGGGTCTCACAAAATGTCTATGGAGCCTGTAACCTGGTCCCAGGCTGCAGGGCACCGCGTGGCCGTCCGGTCACCGGTGCAACAGAACTTCTATAGTACTAAAGGGGAAGAATCCCATTCTGGGAGCCTTCCCTGCAACACTCCGCTCGGGTGGCTCAGGGCCTAGCTAGGGCCTATGGAGCAAGGCTAGACCTAGCCCAGGAAGCTACTACCCCCTGGACACTACCTGTCTCCTCGGTGCCTCCATCAGAACTGACTCGTGGGATCCCCACGCTCGGAGGATATCCTGTCTCTCCCTCCTGCACGAATCCTATTGGCTGTAGCACACCATGTGACAGTCCCTCCTATAGGGATTCTGGGACATGTAGTCCCGCGTTACATGAGCGGAGCTAAGCTAAGATGGCCGACGCACTCCTCACACTGTGCGTGCGTGCCTCGCTGTACTGAGCATGCGCAACTCCTAAAATGGCCGCCCTCACCTCTTGCTCGCACGGAGCTCCAGGGAATTACGGACCAGCTCCCCCCGCACCGGAGGCAGGGTAGGGGGACTCGGCTACATATGGTTTCTACTTTTAAATTGTACTGTCATGTAATATCACCTTCTGGAAGTAGGAGGCATATATTATTATAGCTTGAAATAACAGAATGATAGACCAAAGCTATATTCCATACATTTCTAGTTTTATTTCTGTAGTGACAACCACGTATAAAGAGCTTTACAAACAAGACATTTTAAAATACAAAAAAAGTACATTAAACCTTAAATCTGCAGACCAAACAATAGCCTACATGTGTGTGTTTTTTTTTTAAAATAAATCAGTTCTGTACTATGAGAAAATACGTGTAGCATTAAAAAAAACAAAAAAAAAAACAAAACAAAAAAAAGCTCTGAATGACATTTTTAATGTATTATAATGTAACAAGCATTTTTTGGTTTGATAGCAGCCATTTACAAAGTCACAGAAACTGAGTCAATACTCCTCTGCAGTCATTTAGTGAACCCCCGAGCCGAATCTGTGCCGATCGATCACAGGAGAACGGATCGATCGGCAATTTAGCAAATTACTTATTATTGTGGGGATTGTAATAAAGCACATATTAAAGATAAAAAAAAAAAATAACTGTGAGTGAGTTTGGAATAATATTAATAAATGAAACCATAATACAGGAAAACATATTTTAATACATATTTTTAAGTCTTTAAAACAAGTTTCTGTGGAAACAATGGTGCAAACAAGTTACCCTATATGATATATACAGTATGATATACATAAATAGGATTAGTGTCTTAGCCGACTAAATTTACCTTAGGCCGAACTAGATACACATATGTCTTTTTCCAACATTATCTCCTGTATGTAACTATAGAAAAGTACATGTAAAGGACCCTTTAGTAAAAAGGAAGCAGTCTGAGGAAGAGAAGAGGATGAACTATAAGGCTGTGGAAGCAGAAAGGAAATGAAGACCAGTCACGGCACACACTCTCAAATATTTAGGATATAAAAGCACTCCATTTATTTAGGAGAAAGTTGGAAAGTTAAAAGTGGCCAAAGCAAGAGGAGACTTACAGTACTAGTTAAGACAGACTAGTTTGGGCAAACAATATGTTCCTGTATATGGCAGTCACTCACTTAAAGGTGCAGTACCATGTAGTGGCCAAAACACCCCCCAAAACAACCTTTTGTAAGAATTTTACAGTCTTGTTGACTTCCTCACTCAAATCTAACCATGCTAAAACCAAAGATTTGGCTGATTTTGTTTCTTTGGTAATGCGTTACAAATTGCGGTTCTTGAGGGCCTTTAAAGGGAGGGAGTGTTTGTGAATGCAATGTTTTCTTTACCCTTCCCCCACCTTATCCTTATCAAACAGCAACTAAAAGATTAGGGGCAAATACTGGGGCTTTATGTGTGCAAACTCTTATTGAACACAGTGATTTCAGCCCAAAGGGAGTAGCCAGGGGAAATCAAGCTTCTGCTAAGTCTCAGCTCACCATGTTTACAAACTTTAAGAAATTATTTAAAAAAAGACTAATAAGGGTTTGATGCTGGTAAAAAAATAAACCGTCAATCACCCAGATTTAACCTCTTAATTATGCCACTGCCCATTAGCACCCGAAGGTCCTACTAGGGATTGCACTTTAAATGTTGTAAAGATGTTGAGCTTAAATTTGCAATGAAATTTGTGTCTCATTTTCTAGAGATGCAGAGAAAGCCTTTCGCTTTAAGCGCGGTTCTCTTAGTTTCCGGAAGCAAATAGAGAGTGATATCATGTGTGCCTGTAAAATAAAAACGGTCTCTCGAAAAATGACAAATGGCTGATTATAGTTACAATAGGATGACAAGTTATATTGTCACATTTGAAGAAGAGACATTAGAAGCACAGAAAGCTCGCTATTCTCTGGTAACATCATTTAGATAATAAAAGGGGTCATCTTTAGCCCAAATTATTATTATTTTTTAATGAAAAACTGTTTGTTTTTTTCCCCCCAGTGCAAACACTAATTTTGGAGATGATGAATCACATACTGTATGAAGCCTCTCTCACTGGAAGTCCCTCTGTTATTGTGAGAATAGTCACTTTTAGAGGCAGACATGAGCATTTAAAGGTTCTGACTCTTATTACAGGCCCACAACTGTATTGATAGCGGAAGATGCTGACTTTTCTTTTTCTTTTGTTCCTCTGCAAAGGATGTAGTCAGGGACGGCAAAAGGGATTTGTGGGCACCGGTGCAAGTATATCCACCGGCCCTCCCCTCAAGAATATACATCCCCCAAGCAGGCCCGTCCCTACGCGGTAAGCAGATAAGGCACCATCTAGGGGTCTCAGGATGCAGAAAGAGGGAAAGGGAAGCAGCTCCCCTGTTTAACATTTAAAAAAAAAGTTGTTGGATTGAAGCAGGGGGTCTCCGGAGCTAAACCGCATTAATTTCAGCGGTGGGGGCCCCCTGCTTCCTGAGATATTTACTTCCATAGGGGGTGTCAATGTCTTCTGCTCAGGTTTAAATGTCCCGGCCCAATAGGAAGCTGTGACATCATCCATTGAGGCATTCTATTGGCCTATGTGACCGGGACATTTAAACCTGAGCGGGAGATACTGGCACCCCTAAGGAATTAAATGTCTCAGGAAGCAGGAGGACCCCGAATCTGAAATGAATGCGTTTTAGTTCCGGAGACCCCTGCTTCCTACCTAGGGGGATGATGACATTGTTTAGGTGGAGGAGGCATTAATAGTTCTTACCTAAGGCCAGCACATAACTAGGGACAGGCTTGCCCCCAATTATATGCACCCCACTAGGCGGCCAATTGCAGAAGTTGGGCCCGACTTCGGGTGAGCACAGACAAACGCCATCCAGAGGTAGGGCCTGTGTGAGGGGATGCAGAGTGTTTCCAAGACCTTAAAAAAAGATGCAATAAGCTTCCATGAGATTGACGTGAGGTAGAGATGTATAAAGCAGCCCATTCCACTCCCACAAACACTGCCTGCTCAGGGAATCAATGGCTCTTTGAACCTGTTTGTTGGAAATCTTGGCGTATCACACAGCTACTTCTCGAGAGGAAGTTTTGGTTCACAAGCATTGAAGCCCATATTCAATGTACTGTGAAGCTGCCTTCTGCATGCTTAAAAAGATTTATGCTCCAGTCATTTGAATTATACATTAATCTTCCAAAGCAAGGGTAAAATGGCTTCTTACCACATTAAATAGGGACTTAAAACTAATGGTACATAACATTTCCCACATAGTCCCAGTGCAACCAACGCACTTTTATGATATAAATCTGCCTATCGTCAGTAGTGTCCTATACAACTCAGTTTGATGTACCATCTGTATTTTAATGTGTAGCACAACTAGAAATTATACAACTGTTCCAGTGGCATAAACAATGGTGCAGATAGATACACAGGCACCCAGAGCCAAGACCTTGGTCATAGTACCAACTGTACTCTCTCTGGGAATCTGTACATAGTATAATCAACCACAAAACACAGACAGACTGCTGCTTAGCTTTCTCTGGCAAATTATCACATGTTCCCACTACCAAGTGAGCTGCTGACATGTGCTGTACACATAATCAATGCATGAAAAGTTCCCGGAAATCTGAAGATCTCCCCAAGTTCCAGGAGGCACCATACAGAGTATTTGCCTAGATCAGCAAGTTGTCTTCTTTTAGCAAATCCTTTTTTGAAGATTAAGACGCAGTAATAATTAGTTATGTGCTCAGTGGGGCATATGTGTTAAGGGAAAAGTGGTGCATTTTAATTTCTCTGGTTTTTAATTGATTCTTAGGTTGCTTTGGATTTACTGTAAATAATTTGAATGCACTGCACCTTTCTTTTGCTTCTATCAATTAGTTGTTTATTTATCTGAACTGGTTTAGACGAGGTAACTTTTTTGCTGGTATACTTTTTACCCTGCTGTGTACACTGAGTATTCTAGATAAATCTAGATATTATTTGAGTGCCTTAGTCAAAAGTTATTTTTTATTTGATACATTTGCTACAAAGAGGCCGTTACACAGTATAGCCAATATCTTATACCACAGCTCTTCCAGTTGTGCCATATGCCAGCTCATTCATGATACATGTTACACTTTAAAACAGCAATCCACCCTTGGATGTTTTTTTTATACATCATTTGAACCAGGGAGTCGTCCAGTGCTGAACCTCGCTGTTTCCATTACTGGGGATATCTTTGTCCCCGAGATAATTACCGGTGTATCCACCAGGGAAAAAAATTCCCACAAGATCATGGACAAACAGGAAGCTTCCAGGTCATAGGTCACGGCTTCCTATTTGCCAACATCAGTGGCCATGTTGGATTCTCCATGAGGAGCACCGGTACCAAAAAGGGTAATTATAGTGTAACTTCCCTTTGGGATGACGAGGGCCTTAAAGGGTTAACGAATGGGTTCATATAGAGTACATCCTGCCCACTTTTTCCTTGTAACAGTGATATCACACCAGGATATATATATAGTGAGGGTGAAGGTGCTGAAACTCAGGTTCCTGGGGAAGTAACAGTGGAAATAGTGTACATATGTTTAGTGTATAGATGACTCTATAACAGGGTAGTGATCCACTTTCTTGTTTTGGAATTAGGGACAGTGTCTGACCTAGATAGTAACGAAGGGAAGAGAATCAGGGCTCCACGGATTTGCTCAATAAACTAATTTATGTCTTCCGGTATGGCGCCAGAGCAGTGAGACACGATCCTGAGTAGCTCCGTTTGCTCCCAAGGAGAAGTGCGAAATAACTGCTAAGAAAATCGGAATTTAACCTACAAAAATTCACCACCAGAACAGTGACAAAAAACGGACTATAATATATGGAGAAATATTTATCCAAATCGAAAGAGATGACTACAAAAACCCCAAAAACTGACAAGAGGGAGAAAAAGAAAGAGAGTCAGAAAATGGCCGACAGCCACGAGGATCAGGGACCTGATCTAAGGGCGTAAGAATGCGATGCCCCAAACACTCAGACCCAATCTCTAAAAATAGACTACAATACAATAACCAAGACTGTGGTGAAAGAACTTTTACCTAAATTGGAGGCAAATTCTGCGGAAATTAGTCAAGGCATTAAAGATCTTAGAAGCGATCTCGCAGTACACGCAGGCAGAGTGGAGGAAGTAGAAAACAGAGTGAGCGCCACAGAAGAAACCCTGGGCTCTTTAACAAAAAACTTGGAAGAATTACAGAAAAAGAACAGAATACTCGAGGAAAAAATAGATGATCTCGAAAATCGCTCCAGAAGGAATAATCTGCGAATTATCGGAGTCCCTGAATCACTCAGGCAAAATGATCTCCTTCACTTCTGTGAAAAATGGCTGCCAGACAAACTTAAGCTCACGGGCAAAGACCACAGCCTAAAAGTCGAGAGAGTGCACAGAATGGGCCAAATAAGGGAGAATCAAAACTCCAGACAAAGGCCCATAATTGCTAAATTCCTGAACTACAACGACAAAGTAAACGTCATTAGAGCCTTCAAGGACTTACAACAACTAGACTACGAAGGGAACCGGCTGATGATATTCCAAGACTTCTCTATGCTAGTCTCCCAGAAAAGAAGAGAGTTCGGGAAAGTATGTACCACCCTGTACAACCAAAAAGAAAATTCGCTCTCACTTACCCAGCCACGCTAAAGATTTTCATGGAAGAGGGTAAAAAATTATTCACTTCCGATCAAAAAGCTGAGCTGTTCGTGGGGGGCCCAGCTGAAGATCACAACGACCAACGAAACAGTGACAGATGAGACTATACGCCAACATCTCCTTACTACGGTAGCATGAACAAGAATAAGAGGCCACACAAGAGGACGGAGTGTGACCATCCTCTCTGGATAAAAGTGAAGTACAATACATGATTAAGTTGACAAAGTTCAGAAATGTTAATGTTAAGTTCCAAGTTAAGGATCTCTCCTATAAGATGAGAAACTCTATAGTACCCAAACATAATAGGAAAAGCCCAAAACCAAAAATTAGATATAAAAACAAATGGGGTGAAGTTAACAGATGGAATAAAAAAATAACACTTGAGATAACACAAGAAACAATACATAAATGCCAATAAAAATAGCTTCCTGGAATGTCAAGGGACTAAACAACCCCATCAAGCGTAAAAAAATACTGAATTATTTGAAAAAGAAGAAAGTAGATATTGCATTTTTGCAAGAAACACACTTGACATTAAGGAATCTACAAAACTACAAAGAGACTGGGTGGGACAATGTGTATTCTCTCCGGCAACCCATAAAAAAGCAGGGGTCGCCATTCTAAATAAAAAAAATATTCCATTAGAGATTATCTCGACAGAGACAGATGAAGAAGGCAGACTGATAATAGCAAAAATTAAAACGACCGAAAGAGAATATATCCTAGGCAATATATACGGCCCCAAAGATCATAATCCACTATTTTTCTGAAACCTAACACAAAGAATCCTTAAATAGAAAGACACCAACTTAATACAGGGAGGAGACTGGAATGCGGTCCAAGATATATTTATGGACAGATCTAGCTATAGAAAGGGAACTCCACCCTCAAATATACAAACAAAAAACATGTCGCAAATAAAAAGCGCCCTAGGCCTTGTTGATGCATGGAGGACCTTTAACCCCACGGAAAAAGAATACTCCTTCTACTCTAGTGTCCACGCGACCTTCTCAAGAATTGATAGTTTCCTAACTAGCGAAGGGCTAATAAATAAGATATCAAAAGTAGATATTGGAGAAATAGTAATCTCAGATCATGCCCCCATATTCATCGAAATTGAAATGAACATAGATATGAGAAGCCCAAACACTTGGAGATTCCTAAACTATCTAGCACAGAGTAAAAATTCAGAGAATTCTTGCGAAATAAGTGAAGAGAGTTCGAAATTGATAATGAAGCCCACAAGACCGATCCAGTACTGTTCTGGGAAACCTCAACAGCAGTCATGAGGGGCCAAATCAACTCATATGTCAGCAGATTCAAGAGGGAAGCCAATAAAGGCTTTAACCAGGCAAGCAAGGAACTAGGGCAAGCTTATAAAACGCTCAAGATGAAAGACACCCAAAATATCAGAGAAAACTACTGGCAGAAAAAAGCAGCTTGTGAACTCTGGTTAGAAAAACAAGAAATTAGGAAAAATACAGCTAGAGAGACCACATCCTTCAATCACGGGAACAAATCAGGTAGACTCCTGGGAAACCTCATGAGAGGATATAAAAATATAAAACCTATTACGAAAATAAAAGATTTAAATGGAGCAATAACCACAGACCCAGAAAACATAACCTTTATCTTTAAAAAATACTATGAAAAACTATAAAAAAAAGGAACTATCAGTGTAGCAAATAGAACAAGGTTCTTTGAAAAACTTAAAATCCCAAAAATCAACGCAGAACAACTAGCGAATATCAACGCCCCTATAACATCCAAAGAACTTACAGACACTATAAGTAATTTAAAGACTTTTAAGGCCCCTGGACCAGACGGTCTGTCAGGAGAATATTACAAAATACTCAAAGAAGACATAAACACCCCACTGAAAAACACGTTCCAGTTACTCCTAGAAGGGAAGGGCGCCCTACCCTCAAGCGAAATGGCCCATATAAAAATCATTCACAAGCCCGGGAAAGACCCTCTCCTGCCAGAGTCATATAGGCCAATCTCCTTGATAAACCAAGACATCAAGATATTTACAAAAATAATAGCAGATAGACTAGCTAAAATACTTCCAACTATTATTCACCCAGACCAATCGGGTTTTATAAAGGGAAGATCAGGAGTAAAGTCATTTCAGCCATTCTTTGGGCACAGAAACACAAGATAAAAAATGCGTCTGTGGTCGCTATAGACGCCAAAAAGGCGTTTGACAACGTACTCTGGGACCACGTACACTTTATGCTAGACAAATTTGGTTTCAGTGGGAACATCACCTCTGTCATAAATACCCTATATAACAAACCAAAAGCCAAGATAATAGCCGCTGACTGCATTTCAGAGCCCTTCTCGCTCCACAGAGGGACGAGACAGGGATGCCCACTGTCCCCGCTGCTATTTAACTTAGCAATAGAACCGCTAGGACATTATTTGAGACAGATGACTGAGTTCAAGGGTATAAGGATGGGCAAAATAGACCTGAGACTAGCAATGTTTGCCGATGACATCCTCCTGTTCCTGGCAAACCCAGAAGAATCGGTAGGAAAAATACTTGAGGCCTTATCAACATTCGGGTCATTTGCAGGGCTTCAAAATCAATGTCTCCAAAACTGAACTCCTATACATCAATAAACCAATAGGAACCAGAGATACAGCTAAAATACCGATTAAAATAACAACGACCCCAATAAAATATTTAGGGATAAAATTAGAAGCAGATCTGACAAAGTTATATGAAAACAACATCAAACCAGTAATTAAAAAAATCTTAGAAGAACTAAGGTCATGGATGGCCTTCCCACTATACCTCTTCGGAAGAATATGCGTTATTAAAATGATATCTTTCGCAAGACTATTATACCCATTACAGACCCTGCCCCTGCTACTTAAACATAAAGACGTCAAAGAATTAAACAAAGGGATAAATACATTTATATGGAATGAGAAGAGAACTAGAATAGCCCTAAACAAGCTACAGATGACAAAGGAAATGGGGGGAACAAATATCCCAAATATTAGAGAATATAACCTGGCGTGTATTCTAAGACATGTGGGAGATTGGATATTAGACGGGGAGTTGTACTCCTCGCCGGAAATTGAGAAGCAATTCTCTGATCAATATTCGCTACCCGAGATCCTCCATATAGAGTAGAACAAATTACCCCAGGAAATCAGGTCAAATGTACTAATCAGAGACACAGTCATGACATGGAGAGCAACTAGGAAAAAATTCAATTTATCTCACTCGTCCTCTAAATTCCTACCTATCCTAGGAAACAATAAGTTCCCCCCAGGGAAAGATAACAAAAATTTCCATATATGGGATAAAAGTGGGATTAAATGCCTAGGCCATATCATTAACGAGGAAAAACAAGATTTCATGTCTTATCAAGAAGTGGCAATGAAATATGATCTCCCTGAAAATCAAATATATCCATACTTCCAACTGATAAATTATGGCAGAAGCCTACACGACTATAAAAAACATATTCTAAAATATAACGCCTTCGACAGCCACTTTTTACAGGACAAAACCCCCAAGCACTCCTTAGCAGAAATATATAAATTAATCAGAGACAAGGAAATGGAAAAAAACAACAGCATAAATGTAAAAGCCTGGCAACAAGACTTTGAGGAAGTGCAGAATATGGAAGATCTGGTGGTGGGATACACCAGAACTCGTAAATTTATAGTCTCTGAAAGCTGGAGAAGATGCATTTCAAAATCATGCACCGTGCATATATACCTTTCATGAGACAGGTGAAAAATATAGACGTAGATACTACTAAATGCCCCAAATGTAGACAAGAGAGGGCTAACCTCAAACATTGCTTCTGGGAATGCAAAAAAATCTCGAGGTTTTGGGATCAAATATTAAAATTTATCAAGGCTGTGACAAACGTGGAATGGGAAAAACATCCGCTACCCATGCTATTCGCTAAGACGGAACCATGGCAAATTAGGATAAATAGAAATAACAAAGCACTCCTTCCAACAGAAATGATCCTCCTAACTGCTAGAAAGGCGATCATGATGAAATGGCTGGAACCAGAAGCCCCAAACATGCAATTAATTAAATCCCTATTAATTAAGCTCATAACTATCGACAAAATAAACGAAAACCAAAAAGAGAATACCTCAGGAATTAAATTCCGAAATAAATGGGAATTAATCATAATATCCTTCCCAAAAAAGGACCAGACCAAATTCCAGGAGATACCAGAACAAGAAAAACATTCACAAAAATTAGCCCCCCTTCCCCACCCCCCCACCTCAAAGAAACAAATAAAAAACAAACATATTAAAATCTAAAATCCAAAAAACAGAAACCAAATAGATCCTACTAAACAAAATAGATAGAGAAGATCCATTTAAAACTACCGCCTGTTGGCGATGAGTTTATTAAGCGCTCCTAGTTTTGAAGGAGGGCCAAGGGCCATTAGAAGCCCAAGTTAGAAAGAAAATGGAAAAATCAGGTAATACTTATCAAGAGCCCATTGCAAGAGTTCATAGCTGCAAATGAAACAGAACTTATGCAGCTTCTATTTATTATTATTATGCAGTACATAAATATATAGAGATATACAGGCATACCCCGCATTAACATACGCAATGGGACCGGAGCATGTATGTAAAGCGAAAATGTACTTAAAGTGAGGCACTACCTTTTCCCACTTATCGATGCATGTACTGTACTGCAATCGTTATATACGTGCATAACTGATGTAAAGAACGCATTTGTAACAGTCTCTATAGTCTCCCTGCTTGCGCACAGCTTCGGTACAGGTAGGGAGCCGGTATTGCTGTTCAGGACGTGATGACAGGCGCATGCGTGAGCTGCCGTGTGCCTATTGGGCGATATGTACTTACTCGCGAGTGTACTTAAAGTGAATGTACTTAAAGCGGGGTATGCCTGTATATGTATAGATTTGAACAAATAAATATGTATGTATACGGATGTAACGCGATGGGAAAAACCAATACATGTACCTAATTGTATGACTTGTAAATGTATACACCTGAATAAAAAAAAAATATTAAAAAAAAAAAAAAACTCATTTATTGCCAATAGACTTAACGTTTCGGCCACACTGCTTTTGAGAAAGGCCTGTGTGGCCGAAACATAAGTCTATTGGCAATAAATTAGTTTGTTGAGCAAATCCGTGGAGCCCTGATTCTCTTCCCTTCGTTATACCCTGGATTGATACAGAGAATCCTTAACCAAGAGCACCGGTAGTTGTATCCCTTTTTTTCTGATTTTAATAGTGTGCAGCAATTTATCATTCTTCTATGACCTAGATAGTATCCATAGGAAGGGCTTCTCTTTACTCCTGTTTCCCTTGGAGCAAGCCTATGCTTTAACGTGTTCCCCAAGCCGGAACATTGAGGCAAAGCAGGATCCGCCCAACCAGAGGGTCCTTAGCTAACTCTAACCCAGAAGACCATAAGGTGGCATTCAGTAATCAAGATGGGGATACTGATGACAGTCCGGGAGGAGATAGTATATGACTCAGCAAGGACCCACAGGAGAAATAGCTCTATAGACACTATACAGGCGAGCCAAACCTTAGTACCGCCCTAGCGGGCAAAGATTGTGTCAGCTAAGGAAGCTCATAGATATACTGTAGAACAACTTGTGAATAACCTGAGACTGTATACAAAACAAAGCTTATGTTGAGACTGAGCATTTATCAACAGAGGTTAATAAATCTCCTGTTTGTATGAATAACGTTCTTGGTGCCCATCATTGCATTATCAACACCTAGGCTGCACAGATCCAGCCCCCTGACAAGATAACAGTCTGAGCATGACCTATGTAAAGTCACTCAATGTTACAATCTCTAGACCAGGGGGTCCCGAGTGATGAAAATAGCACATATCATCACTGGAGGCCCCCCTGGTTCCAGTTCTCTAACAAGAAATGTAAATTTCTTCTAAGATTGCTGCTTTAAACAGTTAATATGCGGCATATTAAATATAAAAAATATTAGGTGGTTATGATACAAAGGAGTGTACTTTTTCTGAAGCCAGGGTCACGTTTGATGTGTGAATGGCTCCCGATAGCATTAACACAGTTCCCTTTTAAATCACTCCAAGCCCTGTAATATTTCCTCCACTTTATTGGGAAAAGCAGCAGAACACAGATACTTGTGGATGGTGTGTAGTGGTGATTATTAGTTAGAAACCGGTAAAAAGAGATGGCCTCACCAAGGGGGATGAACAGAGAAGGGTCTTGTACTCACTGTCTCCAGGGTGGAAAAGGAAGTGAGGTGCAGTGTGGGTAAAGGGAATAGTCTAGGGGCAGACTATCTCTGAACAAACAGGAGGGGGGGCAGACTAGCCCATTCTGGTGAGGATCTCAGAAACTGCAGTAGCAGCTCACTGATTCCATGCCCGGAGGCAAGAAATGCAACATTGTTGCAAGTTACACAGGCACAGTATGTGTGTGCAAACTCCATGCAGCTGGGAATAAGATCTGACAGGCAGAAGCTGCAAAGGAGAGAGGGGGGTGAGTCAGAAATGTAGTTCTTGTTCCATGACAGTACTGAATAAAATATCTTTGAATAATAGAAGTAAAATTATGTTTAAACCTCATACATAATGTTATTATTACCCTATTTTATATCCAAATGGGGAGAGAAACAACTAATACAGTATTTAGCAAGTAATAGGAAACAGAGTTCCAAAATTCAATGCTCAGCTGAAGGGAGTCAATAATAACATCAATATAATAAATTCTTGAATACTGACGCAAAAAATAGAAAAGATGAATCTATAGAATCCACTCTCTTGATAATTATATAATCCGGTGTGACGATAGCTTCCACAGGCTTATTAATATTACACAAAAAATAATTGGGTTTGAACTGAACGAGGCTTAAGATATAATAAATTGTATTTATTCCTTAGAATAAAGGTGAACACAACAGATAATGCAGTAACAAACAAGAAGTACACTTACATTGGGGTTGGGGAATGAGAAGTATGATGTAGCATTTCTCTCAGCAGTCAGGAAATCATTCAGGTGATGTCAGATAACCATATCAGCAAACGAAAACGAATGAAGACTTTGCATGAAGACCAAAAATGAAGACAAAGGATAGATGGGGACCAGCAGGTTATAAACCCTTTGTCCCTCTATCTGTAACATTAAGACCCTGGGATTGGTTTGCAATTATCTCCAGCCAATCTTTGATGGGGGAACACATTTTAGGACAGGCCCCCCTGCTAGCTGGCACATGTGCAGTAGAACTCTGGGGTCTCCTTTCTGAGGCCCCACATGTGCAAATGGAATGCCAGGCCAGCTACCCCTCCGGATCTTGGACAAGATAACCTGTGTTGGACAGTGATAAGTGGGACACTTAAAAACTGCTATGGTATGCGCCCCCAACACTCTCACAGAGACAGGGTGATAAAACCTTTTGAACAAAGCTTAAGTTCTAGCCATTGGGACCCTATGGCCATCTGTCATCCTGATAGCAACTGAATTTCTTTGAAGCTTTGTCCATACCTTGAAGACACAGTATTAACGGACTATTAACCCTTGTGCTCCCGGATGGATTCTAGTGTGTGTGTGCAGAAACTGAGGTACAATAACAGAGGGGCAACAGGAAAATACACATTTACAGGTTATAACAGGGGTGAAATCACATTTCTGGACCTCAGTCCAGTTAACCCCTTGTCTCCCGGGTGGGGTCAGGGGTGGCCTAATGGGGTGCAACCCCTTTAATATCGGGCCACCCCCTTTCTCCCTCTACACCTCCCCTTCTTAATGCGTGTCCTGTGGCCCACTGGCCCTAATGGGAAGTGGGGCACTGCTGGCACCATTAATGAATTCAGCCTCAGAGGGATAGTCCTTGCGTGAAAGTCCATCAGCATTGCTGTTTTCACTGCCCTTTTTGTGCTGAATGGTAAATTCAAATTCTTGCAACGCCAAGCTCCATCTCAGCAGTTTGGCATTTTCCCCTGATACCCTCTGTAGCCAACTCAGGGGGTTGTGGTCTGTAATGACCGTGAAAGCCCTCCCATAGACATAGGGCTGGAGCTTTTTGAGTGCCCACACAATGGCCAGGCACTCCTTTTCAATGGTGGCATATGCCACCTCCCTGGGGAGCAGTTTGCGACTGAGATACACCACAGGGTGCTCTTTGCCGTCGTCCCCCACCTGGCTCAACACAGCCCCCACACCAAAGTCTGAGGCATCAGTCTGAATAAGAAAACGCTTGGTATAGTCTGGGGCAGCCAGGATGGGGGCCTCAGCAAGCGCAGTTTTCAGGGCCTGGAAAGCAGTTTCACAGGCAGGAGACCAGGTAATAAGCACAGGCAGTTGCTTCTTAGTCAGATCAGTCAGGGGTTTGGCCACGGCGCTGTACTGTGGGACAAATTTCCTATAGTACCCTGCGGTGCCCAAAAATGCCATGACCTGTTTCTTGGTTTTTGGAACAGGCCACTGAACTATGGCTTCTACCTTGGCTGGCTCTGGTTTGAGATGCCCTCCACCCACCCTGTGCCCTAAGTACAGCACTTCTGCCATCCCTACCATACACTTAGTGGGTTTTAAGGTAAGCCCAGCCTCCCTGATCCTATCCAGCACCGCAGCTACATGTCCTATGTGGGATTCCCAGGAATTACTAAAGACAGCAATGTCATCTAAGTAAGCCCTGGCATAGCTCTGCATCCCTTCCAGTAACCTATTGACCAGGCGTTGGAAGGTAGCCGGGGCATTTTTCATCCCAAATGGCATCACCAAAAACTCATAGAGGCCACTTGGAGTGATGAATGCTGACTTCTCCCTAGCCTCCAGGGTCAGGGGAATCTGCCAATAGCCTTTGCTCAGATCCATGGTGGTCAGATACTTTGCCCCCGCGAGTTCATCTAGTAACTCATCCATGCGGGGCATGGGGTAAGCATCTGACACCGTCCCAGCGTTGAGCAACCGGTAGTCCACACAAAACCTGGTGGTTTTGTCCTTCTTAGGCACTAGGACTACTGGACTTGCCCAAGGGCTCTGGGACGGAGTAATTACCCCTAGGGTCAGCATCTCCTCAATCTCTCTCTCCATACTTGTCTTGACCTCTGCTGACACTCTATAAGCGTGCTTATGCAGAGGCTGCAGGTCCCCTGTGTGTACTGGGTGTTTGGTGAGATGTGTGGTCCCTGGCATGTCAGTGAAGAGGGCGCTATACTGAGCTAGCATGTCCCTGGCTTCTCCCTTCTGCCTAGCACTCAACTGTGCCCCGATCTCTACCTGCTCAACAGTGTTTCCTTGCTTTGCCTCCCCTAGGAGATCAGGCAGAGCATTGCTCGCCGGATCCTCCAGCAGTGGGCTACAAATGGCCATTACTGCTCCCATACTCAGTGCTCTGTATTCCTTTAACATATTAATGTGATATGTCTTGTGCCTCTCAGGTGCTACCTGTACAACATAGTTGCACTCATTCACCTTTCGGATAACCGGGTACAGTCCCGACCAGGCAGCCATCAGCTTGTTCTCCCGAGTGGGTTTGAGAACAAGCACCTGCTGTCCTGGGATGAATTCTCTGCTACGGGCCTGCTGGTCATACCATTGCTTCTGCTTGGTCTGAGCAGCCCTGAGGTGGTCCTGGGCCACCCCCATAAGCATCTCTAACCGGTCTCTGAGATCTACTACATACTGGATCACTGAAGCATCAGTAGCAGTAGTCTCCCCCTCCCATCCCTCATGGAAGAGGTCCAGAGGTCCACGTACCCTGCGGCCATATAGTAGCTCGAAGGGGGAGAAGCCTGTAGATTCTTGCGGTACCTCTCGGTATGCAAACAGCAAGTGCTGCAGGTGAATCTCCCAGTCTTTCCCCTCCGCCTCTATAAATGTCCGAAGCATCTGCTTTAGGGTACCATTAAACCTCTCACATAATCCGTTCGTTTGGGGATGATAAGGGGTAGTGCGCCGGTGCTGTACACCGCAAGCATCCCAGAGACAATGTAACAGTTCACTCATGAACTGCGACCCCTGATCAGTTAGGATCTCACTAGGGAAACCTACCCTAGCAAAAATGTTCAGCAAAGCTGCTGCCACTGTCTTGGCACTTATGGTGCCCAGCGCTACCGCCTCAGGGTACCGGGTGGCAAAATCCACCACCGTGAGGATGTAGCGCTTCCCTGACCTGCTAGGAATCATGAGGGGTCCTATCAGGTCCATCGCTACCTTCTGGAAGGGTTCCCCTATTATCGGTAGGGGTTTCAGGGGTGCCTTCACACGGTCGCCCGCCTTACCCACTCGCTGGCAGGCATCACAGGAGCGGCAGAAATCAGCCGCATCCCTGGATGCCCCCGGCCAGAAGTAACGCTGCAATAACCGGGCTCGCGTCCTGGTGACCCCCTGATGTCCCGCTAACGGAATAGAGTGAGCTACCCGTAACAATTGCTGTCGGTACCCCTGGGGTACTACTAGCTGTCGCTTACCGGTCAATCCCTTCTCTATCCCCGGGTTCCCTTCTTCTCTGTATAGGAGTCCTTTATGCCATAGGCAGTGCTCAGTGCCCTCCCCTGCCTGAGATTCGGACGCCGGAAGTCTCACGCTGGCCAGGGTAGGGTCTGCCTTCACTGCCTCCCTAAACTGGGCTCCTAAATCTGGCCACCCCCCAGTCATGTCATTATCAGGGGAAGGGGACAAGGTAAGGGGAAACAGTAAGTCAGCCTGTGGTTGCAACTGATCCTGGCTTACCTCCCCGGGCTCCTCTGTGCCCTCCGCTAACGTTGGTCCCAAAGGCTGGGGGACTGGGGTGGCCACCGCCGGCATTGCCGCGGTCTGGCTCCGGGTAACCGCCGCCACGGCAGCGGGCTGGGGCACACGGTCGTAGGTGCAGGTCATCGGTCCCAGGTCGTTGCCCAAAAGAATTTCAGCATCCAAACCTGGTAAAACCCCCACCTCCCGCACACCCTTGCCCACCCCCCAATCCAAAAAGATGCGGGCCACCTGCAGGAAACGTGGCTCTCCGTCAGCCACAGTGATCTGCATCCCAGGGCCTGGGAGCAATTCCTCTGGCCGGACCATATCAGGTCGGACCAGGGTCACTGCAGCTCCTGAATCAAGCAAGCCGACTGCTGGCCGGTCACCGACTGTGACCGGGGTGAGATGCTTGCTCCGGCCGTCCGTCTGCTGCAGGTCTGCGCTGTGCTGTCCGCCGCTCCTGGCTGTAGGCACCGATGAAACCGGGGTAGGGGTGACATGGGACATCTCGCTGGGAGTTGTTTCCATGACCGGTCCTGGTTCTTTGGTGGAAGCCACCCGCACGCGGGCTACCGGCTTCGCAGCTGGGGTGCGTTGCCCTCGATAGGGTCCATTGCAACACAGGGGTTCCGGGCAATCTGGTCTGATGTGACCAGTGCTGTTGCAATTGTAGCACCGGCGCTCATGCCGGAGCTCTCCCACCTTCTGTGACCCGCTGCCCGCAGGCGGCTTTTGGGCCCACTGGGGGGTACTCACAGCTTTCTTGGCCGGCGCCGTTGGGGTTACCGCTTGGGCTGGTACCTTGGCGGTCATCTGGGACTGGCTGACCACATAGTCATCGGCCATCCTCGCCGCCTCGGTGTAGGTCTTGGGCTTTTTATCATACACAAAAGCCCTCACCGCCGGCGGGCACTGCTGCATGAGCTGCTCCTGAAAGATGAGGTCCAGCAGGCGTTGGTAAGTCTTGGCCTCAGAGCCCTCCACCCAGTGTAACCCGTACAAAGCCATGTGGGTCACATAAGTGACATAGGTCTCCTGAGGGTGCCTCTCCTCCAGCCGGAACTTACCCCGGTAAGCTTCAGGGGTAAAACCGTGCTGAAACAGCAAAAGTTCTTTCAGGTGGTCATAGTCATCAGCAAACTCATCTGGAAGCGCCATCAAGGTCTGCTTAGCCAAGCCGGAGAGTAGCGGGTCCAGGCGTGCAACCCTATGCTGGGGAAGCACTCCATACCGCCGGCACTGCGTTTCAAAGTTCCTTAGAAACATGTCAATCTGATCAGTGCCCTCCACATACTTGGTGAGGCTGTGCTTGTCCAGTTGGAGTCCATCTTTGGGGGTTCGGACCGGGGGGCAATAAGCGGGTCTGTTCACTGCCATAGAGATAAATTGTAGCCGCTCCTCCGGTGTCCCTCGGTCTCCCCACGCTGTTATCAGTGCCAGCATTTCAGGGGTAAACGGGCTGGTAGCCGCAGCTATCAGTGCCCCTCCTGCTGCACTTGTCCTGGGAGGTGCACTTGGTCCCTCCCCGGGATCCTGCCGGCCCGGCACTGGGTTCAGTCCCTGATCTCCGGGCGGCTGTAAAAGGGCAAGCTGAGCTACTTCCAGGACCTCTGGATGCTCAGCTTCATATGCGGTGACTGCAACAACCATGTCCTCGACCTCCTGGTCCACATATTCCAGTCCATAGGCACGGCACTTGTCTTTTAGCTGATTTCTAGTTCTCAGGTAATAGAGGTTCTCCGCTTCACTCATGGCTCTGAGTTCTGGGTCGTAGCAGTGAGGTGGTGTGACAACTTGCGTTACTTGTTGCACTACTGTGTGTTCAATATCTTTAGTCCCAGGAACTTGCAATTACCATCAAGTTCCCACTGGATCACAGTACCCCACAGAATACTGTAATCCAGGTCCAGTTCAATCCCACTGCTGCCACCAGTTTTATTAATACGCCTGTGACGATAGCTTCCACAGGCTTATTAATATTACACAAAAAATAATTGGGTTTGAACTGAACGAGGCTTAAGATATAATAAATTGTATTTATTCCTTAGAATAAAGGTGAACACAACAGATAATGCAGTAACAAACAAGAAGTACACTTACATTGGGGTTGGGGAATGAGAAGTATGATGTAGCATTTCTCTCAGCAGTCAGGAAATCATTCAGGTGATGTCAGATAACCATATCAGCAAACGAAAACGAATGAAGACTTTGCATGAAGACCAAAAATGAAGACAAAGGATAGATGGGGACCAGCAGGTTATAAACCCTTTGTCCCTCTATCTGTAACATTAAGACCCTGGGATTGGTTTGCAATTATCTCCAGCCAATCTTTGATGGGGGAACACATTTTAGGACAGGCCCCCCTGCTAGCTGGCACATGTGCAGTAGAACTCTGGGGTCTCCTTTCTGAGGCCCCACATGTGCAAATGGAATGCCAGGCCAGCTACCCCTCCGGATCTTGGACAAGATAACCTGTGTTGGACAGTGATAAGTGGGACACTTAAAAACTGCTATGGTATGCGCCCCCAACACTCTCACAGAGACAGGGTGATAAAACCTTTTGAACAAAGCTTAAGTTCAAGCCATTGGGACCCTATGGCCATCTGTCATCCTGATAGCAACTGAATTTCTTTGAAGCTTTGTCCATACCTTGAAGACACAGTATTAACGGACTATTAACCCTTGTGCTCCCGGATGGATTCTAGTGTGTGTGTGCAGAAACTGAGGTACAATAACAGAGGGGCAACAGGAAAATACACATTTACAGGTTATAACAGGGGTGAAATCACATTTCTGGACCTCAGTCCAGTTAACCCCTTGTCTCCCGGGTGGGGTCAGGGGTGGCCTAATGGGGTGCAACCCCTTTAATACCGGGCCACCCCCTTTCTCCCTCTACATCCGGGTCTCAGTGATTAACTCCTAAAATGTGGGGGACCTGTGTAGAAAGGTATGGGTCAGTTAGAAATCTCTGACCCCCTAGTATCACAGTAATGAACGTCCCCCTGGAGAGAGACAATGGTAATACTAAACACCCAAACCGTTTAGTATTCGGATTGGGGTACTCACAGTTGAGAGCTGGTAGATCCGTTGGCGTGCATCACGTATGATTTGGAGCAGGAGAGATTCCACGGAGGAAAAACAAGGGCAACGGCCCGAAACGCGTAAGAGTTTTTTACCTATCCCATACCATGATGAAAGGATTTTTATTTACTATATCGGTGTCTAGCCCCCCTTCTTCATATGCTGTGCTCCGTTTTTTCCTCCGTGGAATCTCTCCTAATACAGTGTATATATATATATATATATATATTTGTATATATATATATATGTATATATATATATATATATACACAGAAAGATGACTGCGCTCAACAGGTACTAATGATATAAGTGCATAAGTACTAGTAAGCACTGTAGATTAGCATAAATGATCGACTATACATTAAATAAATATAATTCCAATAGCTGAATTAATACTGGTATTCACTGAACATGCTATAAAAAATGTATGTGATTCTAGACCAATGTATATTAAAGCTAAAATAGTTGAGACCCATAAAACATACTTAAGAATACATATATAATAGTGGTATAAATGTGAAAAGCAAATGATTGTTTAATGATAAAAATAAATATGAATAAAAATAAAAATAGAAATAAAAAATGCAAAAAAATAATATATAAAAAAAAAAAAATATTTTTTAAAAATATAAAAAATATGAATATGAAAAAAGGGGGGCTCAAAAATAGGATCTGGCAGCTCTCCACAAGGACCAACGACCTCCCATAAATCGGTGAACAACAAGAAAAGAAAGCGCCCGATCCTAGTGCAACATGAAAAATACACTTTTAATAAAAATAGATTAGGTCCAACATAAATGCACTCACAAACAAAAAATCAATAAAAGCATGTAATGAGTATACTCATTCGCCTCCGTGTGCTGCTATGGCTCCGTTGGTGTATGCTCTCTCTCAAGTGGGATGTCAGCTGCTTCTGCCGTCTTCACTGAGTGCAGGAACTGTGCATGCCTCTGGAGCCGTGACCCGGAAGTGTAACAGTCTCTTTTGGGTAAACCGGATGCCAGGATCGTGGATATTTGTCCCCGTGCAATGTAATAACGGGCAAGGTACTCAGTCCTTTTAAAGTCCACACCAGGAGATTATCCTGTACCTTCGCTGGCTAGCCGCTCTCATAGATGATAGGGCCCCGGTCTTCCCGCAACCATCTAGTTGAGATCGCTACTGGGGCTCTAACCCGGAAGTATAGCGCGCCCTCTAGACAAACCGGATGTGTTTTAGCGATTGTATAGCCCCGCTGTTAGCTACAGAGACCGGCACGTTCCAAATGTCCTGGCCGTGTCCAGGCACAGCAGACAAAGTGTAAAGGCTGCGAATGAATACTGTGATAAAATCAGTTGTAAATACCAGTATAAAATCCTCCCAGGATTTATATATATATATATACTGTATTAGGAGAGATTCCACGGAGGAAAAAACGGAGCACAGCATATGAAGAAGGGGGCTAGACACCGATATAAATATATATATATATATAAATATATGCACTCCCCTGAGGAAGATCCCCCTGTTGGATCGAAATGTTGGACTTCTGTGCTTTGTGTTTTAATACACTTACTGAATTTACCTGCCTGAGTTCTGTCTCCTTTTTGCCAGTTTCTGGTAATGTATGTTTATATATATATCCCCCTTTTTTCTTGATATATATATATATATATATATATATCAAGAAAAAAGGGGGATAAGTATTAGCGCCTAACCAGATCCCCACTGACACAGGACTGTAGTGTGAGGATGATGAATTAATTAATGTATAAGCAATACCATATATATAAAAAACAAAATGTAAATATTAATAAAAAACAATAAAACATCTCAGAAATGTAGCCTCTGTAAGTAAGAGCGGGCTACTTATCCTTCTCCTACTGGAGTAAGTCCTGGTTTGGCAGGCGCCAGTAGTAACCATGGGTTTTCCCCCCTTCAAGCCCTGCCTGGAGTGATAGAGGAGGGGCCCCCTGACTCTGTGCAGGCATAGACAGAGGGGAGGTCCTGCTGACATCATGAGGGGCAGGGCTGACTCTATTTAGTGGGCTGTCCTGTGTGTGTCTGTGTCAGTTGGTTCTTTGAGTTCGGGCTGTGAGTTGAGTCAGAGCTGAGAGAAAGAGGTGGCCGTCCAGCATGCTCAGTTCTGTGAGGATGTCAGTCTGAGCTGGAGCAGAGTCTGGAGAGCAGAGTGTCAGGACTGGCATTCTGTGGAGAGCCTGGAGGGAGTATGTGGAGGGATGTCCTGGAGCGGAGGAGAGTGCTGGTCTGAAGTGTAGTAAGACCCAGCAGAGAGCATGCCTGACCTGAGAGGCCCCGCTCAACGTGAGAGTGATATCTGTAGGAGTGACCTCAGAGCCCCTCTGAGTAGAGCAGACAGGACTATAGAGGTGGACCACTGCCCCTCACCCTATTTAGGGGGTGAGGGGAAGGAAATCTAGCCTCACTCCTAGGGCCTACCCTGTGGGGTGGAGGCAGGGGTATTGAGGCCCCATTCAGCCCATCCTGCTGGGAAGCATACATCTGGAGGAAAGGAGAGGAGAGCCTGTACATTGGGAGCACTGTTTCTAGGAGCTACTCTTTGCATGAACTGCTGTGTACTACCTCAAGTGTTACAAGACAATAAAGACACTGCTGCTGTTTTACATAAGACTGTGTGTGAGTTCTGGAGCATTCATCCTGGGACCAGGGTTCTTTCTCTGTAAGGGTCCTACCCCACATCCATGGGGATTATAGAGAATGGAGGTGCTGCACCGTTTCTAAAGAATGAAGGCCATTACCCCAGAAGCCTGGTCCTGTTGTCCCCAACACCAACACGGGAGACTCAGGCCCTCCTGTTCCAAGCAGGTACGTACCACCCAAGTACATGTAGCCAGCCCTCACTACACCCTAGATAGCGATCTGTGTCTGGGGAGGGGGAACATAGGTTACATTTGGAGGCGCTGCTGAGATCCCAAACAGGTCAGGCTTTCAGCGAAGCAGAACGGGAGGAGTGAAGTGGACCTTCCGTGCAAGTGCTATGGAGGGTAGGGCATATCATACCAGCGGTAGTCAGGGAAGCGTGGACTCCCGCACAGTACGCCCTGGGTGCCCTAGATGGGTGATGTAAGATGGGTGTATGGCTATTGCTGTCCTAGTCCCTTAAGGCAGATAGTGTGAGGCAACTGGGGGGGTTAGCCTGTTAACTAGTCCAGGGACCATGGCCCAGGGCCCGCACTATGAGTGGACAACAGTAGGAGACGCCCGTACTTAGGGAGATGCCCGGTACACTAGCCAGCACCCACATCAAACACACTTGTAGGAACCGTCAGCGAGTGCGGTGTACAGAGAAGGAGTTCTGCCTAGCCTGGGGTATGCCACATCATACTTGTGGGTAAATCAATGAGAGATAGCATGCAGAGAGCATCAGAGAGTGTCAGTGAGTACAGTCAGTGTCTAGGAACGTGTTACACCATAGACACTGAGAATAGTGAAGATATACATGTGGTGGGCTCATCAAAGATGGCGGCCGTCATTTATGTGCTCCGCGGAGCAAGAAAGAATCCAAAATGGCAACTGCAGCGCCATCCACGGCCCAGCAGTTAGCAGCCGAACTAAAATGGCGACTCCCGCCAATCCTGGAGCACGCACGTGAATTGTGCAAAGAGACTGTGCGAGAAATGTGGAGAGAGATGTGCAGGGGTTTGGCGCCAAACCCAGATTCCCTGCAAGAGGAGCGAAGCGATGCGAAAGCCGAAAGCCCACCCACCGGTGCTGTGACTGGCCAACAGACAAGGCCACGTCACACTGAGAGAAGGAGTGCCCCTCCTCTTGTTTCCACCAGAGGGAGGGGGCACAAGGAGAGCGAATCAGAAGAGTCTTCCCCACCGAAGGGAGGGGCAGGAAGTGAGAGCGAGGAGCTTCACTTCTGTCTGACATTTATAGAGAGAGGAGCCGAGACTTTGAACTGTTCCACCCCTGAGCGAAATATGGCCGAACTGAGCACCACGGTTTACCAGCTTCCAGGCGGCTTACTGGTAGTGGAGATTGAGGACCAGGAGTACCTCCGGTGCCTGTGCGTCCACTGCGGGACACCTGGACCGGTCCCAAGCACGAAAACACGATGCTCTAAATGTGGCACATACTACCTGTGGCCTAACGAGCCATGGCCATTGATCGAGACCCCGCAGGGTGCCTCTCCGGGAACACTAACAGAGGTGGTGGAGACAAGAGACGAAGCTGCCCTAGTTCCCCGAGTCACCCATGCGGTAGGAACCAAGGCCCAGCCAGCTACTGAGCCGAGAGAACCGTCGGCGGAGAAGAGCGCGACCGCAGTGGAGGTACCAGAGCGAGCCCGTTTTGTACCACTACCCACTGGCGGTACTGCCCAAGAACCCGGTGACTCCCTTGTGGAGGATCCGATCATAATATCTTCGTGGGAAGATGATGGTGACCCATCGGTGGCGATGTGCCTACCGGCGAACCACCCCAGCACTAACTACGATGGCGGTCCACTTACCAGAAAGAGGGAGCAGACGAGTCCGGACACCTTCCGACGGCGAGCGCTGGTGCGGCCTGAGGCCCGTAGAAGTCCCACGGCCGTGGTGACTCCCAGCGCGGCGGAGATGGCGTCCGATACAGCTCCGGAGGAACCCAAGATCACCAGCCTGCAGCGGAGAGGTAAGGAGACTCCATCACCCCCTTACTCCCACCAGGCGAAGACGGAACCTGCAGAGGATGAGAAGAAGAGGGATGCGGCCTACCTGACCATCCGCGGA
Organism: Ascaphus truei; assembly: GCF_040206685.1. Classification (NCBI taxonomy): domain Eukaryota; kingdom Metazoa; phylum Chordata; class Amphibia; order Anura; family Ascaphidae; genus Ascaphus; species Ascaphus truei. The sequence goes on along the minus strand of NC_134483.1, from coordinate 515,355,116 downwards.
CCGGATGATCCACCACCGCCCCTTCCGGTCCTCGACGCACTTCCGGTGCGTGACCACGGAGCGGATGGAGATTCCGCGGGCACCGATGATGACATCACTTCCGGGTCCAACTGGAAAAGGGGCCCGGGAGTGCTGTTCTCCCCACGGAGAGCAGCCATGGCAGCTGCTATGACCACTCTGAGAGGCCAAGGTCCTTCCAGAGGATCACGGGGCTTGGCGGAGAGAGCAACCAAGAAGATGCCCACTGGTCGCGGTATTACCCGCTTGCTGGACACTGATTTGAACATTGCCCCAGCCCCAACCCCCAGCTCCATCGCCCCGGCCACTGCCCCTGCCCCGTCACGAGTATTACCACCGGGACCTAGCGGGGATAAATTGAGCAAGTACCCCAAATATTCAAGGGATGTGCGGGATTGGGAATTGAACGATGAGGGGTCTGATGGGGAAATACCATATGCCAATGTAATTCGCATACCTAACCTTGTGCCTTTTTCTCCTGTATTTAGAGGGAGGGCCCAAGAGTCCCACACTACAGCAGAGGCTGGGCCTGTAAGTGAATTGGTTCAAAAGATGAACCCTACAAGGTACATCAACGCCAAAGGGAGGATAGATTGCTCGCGCTCTACAGAGGCGGGTACGTCCGGTGTCTCCTCGCAAGTGGAGTCGGAGGTAGATACCGGTAGCCCCTTAACAGAGTACGAGCACCGTGACAAGTGGTGGGCACCCCTGTTCACCGGGTACCATGAAGGCATGGACCGTACCAGGTTTGTCCTCATAAGAAATAACATAGTCGATTATTGGTGGGCGGTAGGTGCCTATACTTCCCAGGAGGTGGCGGATGAACTAGAGCATCGGTACAGGGAGATAGAGCAAAAGATCATTCTGCCAAAGGGACCGAGTATATTATACGACGATGTTGCTCCTGTAGAACTGGAGTTTTGGGTGCTGACAAGCAGGGCGGGTCGGAAGACCTTGACTAAGTTTAGCCGAGCAGACAGAGCCATAGTGGCTAGGTATAAGCAGTCCCATGGTTATGAATACCCTTATGTGCCTGAACCCATAATGCGAGAGATCGAGGAGAACAGGGATAGTTGGCTCCGAGAAGCCGTAAAAGAGTACTTGCGGACGAAATTTGGTAAGGCAGGTTACCATAATCAGGACATGATCAGTGAGTTGGTCAGGATCTGGAGTATAGGACGGGGCATGTACATGCACAATGTAATATATCGGCCCGAGTCTTGATCGGTACAGTCATATCACGTGACCATAACTGACCATAATGGTAGAAGGATACGGAAGCCTGATCCTAAGCATTACTATTAGGGTTCTCCCCGTTGGGAGTAACTGTGTTCTGGAGATATTACCTCACTGGGTATTGTCTATGCATATAAACTGACATGTTTGTGTTCATGTTCCCAGGTTTGTTCGCTGCAGGATGGTGCTGCTAAAGTAGGTCCAAGTGGGGACCATTGGATTCCACCAAAGGGAGAGTGTAGCCCCTGTACGTAAGAGCAGGCTACTTATCCTTCTCCTACTGGAGTAAGCCCTGGTAAGGGCAGGCGCCAGTAGTAACCATGGGTTTTCCCCCCTTCAAGCCCTGCCTTGGAGTGATAGAGGAGGGGCCCCCTGACTCTGTGCAGGCATAGACAGAGGGAAATCCTGCTGACATCATGAGGGGCAGGGCTGACTCTATTTAGTGGGCTGTCCTGTGTGTGTCTGTGTCAGTTGGTTCTGTGAGTTCGGGCTGTGAGTTGAGTCAGAGCTGAGAGAAAGAGGTGGCAGTCCAGCATGCTCAGTTCTGTGAGGATGTCAGTCTGAGCTGGAGCAGAGTCTGGAGAGCAGAGTGTCAGGACTGGCATTCTGTGGAGAGCCTGGAGGGAGTATGTGGAGTGATGTCCTGGAGCGTAGGAGAGTGCTGGTCTGAAGTGTAGTAAGACCCAGCAGAGCGCATGCTTGACCTGAGAGGCCCCGCTCAACGTGAGCGTGATATCTGTAGGAGAGACCCCAGAGCCCCTCTGAGTAGAGCGGACAGGACTATAGAGGTGGACCACTGCCCCTCACCCTATTTAGGGGGTGAGGGGAAGGAAATCTAGCCTCACTCCTAGGGCCTACCCTGTGGGGTGGAGGCAGGGGTATTGAGGCCCCATTCAGCCCTTCCTGCTGGGAAGCATACATCTGGAGGAAAGGAGAGAGACGCCTGTACATTGGGAGCACTGTTTCTAGGAGCTACTCTTTGCATGAACTGCTGTGTACTACCTCAAGTGTTACAAGACAATAAAGACACTGCTGCTGTTTTACATAAGACTGTGTGTGAGTTCTGGAGCATTCATCCTGGGACCAGGGTTCTTTCTCTGTAAGGGTCCTACCCCACATCCCTGGGGCTTATAGAGAATGGAGGCGCTGCACCGTTGCTAAAGAATGAAGGCCATTACCCCAGAAGCCTGGTCCTGTTGTCCCCAACACCAACACGGGAGACTCAGGCCCTCCTGTTCCAAGCAGGTACGCACCACCCAAGTTCATATAGCCAGCCCTCACTACACCCTAGATAGCGATCTGTGTCTGGGGGGGAACATGGGTTACAGAAAAAATATATGTAAAATATAAAATACAAGTGAAAGTCCAATCCAAAAAACACTGTTCTTCAGAGTCTTTGCAGCCTGAAGAAAGGGATCACCAAATCCCTCAGGGATATCTAAGAGAAAAACAAAAAACAAGTAAGTTATAAAATTTATGGAGGACTGGAAAAAGTAAAATTGCGCACTCACAAAGAAATAAAGAACATAAGCAGTTATGAGTATACTCAATCGCCAACAGTGCAGGATACCAGCAGAGTCTCCACCGAGTGTAGCAGATACACCATTCATGTCGCCCCTGTATGCCGAATATTTCCTCACTCCAGACAGGATCTCGCGAGAGTAGTGACGTCAGCGGGAGTGTTTGGGTAACCTCTGATTCCTCACCGCAAGCAGGCAATTTCTGTGTCAATAGAACAGCAAGGCGGACATCCTGGGGCTCCACCATATGCAGCAGACAACACCACTCGCGTCGCCTCTGCACGCCGGGTACCTCACCACTCTGGTCGGAGTCCCGCGAGAACTGTGACGTCAGCGGGAGCTTGTTTCTAACTCCTCACCGCAAGGCACTCTTTATCCGTCGGACTCCAACAAAGTGTCATTCAAATAGAGTCCCAATGCTAATAAGTTGTGGATTCGCATATAAAATCATATAAAATAAATCTGAAACACACCCTACGCGTTTCGTCCTTAATGAAGTCTTAAGATTCATTGAACGGGGTCACTCAAGGGGTAACCTCAGAAAAGCCTATAATAGAGCGGTTGAAACAACAAGGACACAACTTCTAGTTAATACAGCCCTCAGCAACTCTACCAATGACTATAGACCCATTCGGTTCATTGGAACATTTAGCGACCATTGGGGCTCAATCTTTCGGATTTTCAATATACACTGGCACATCCTACTTGATGACGAGGACCTGAAAGGAGTTCTATCAACTACACCTAAATTAACAAGTAGGAGAAGCCACAATCTTAAGGATATCCTAGTAAGGAGCCACTATCAAGTCAAATCACAAGGAACATGGCTTGACCAGAAGCCTAGGGGTTCCTATGCATGTGGTCGCTGTAGGGCCTGCAGATACGTGCCAAAAAAGACAGAATTCATGAATTCCATGCAACAACGGACATTCAAGATCAAAGATTTTATAAATTGTGTCACTGAGGGTGTCATCTATTTGATTGTCTGTTCTTGTGGAAAACTATACGTTGGAAAAACTTTTAGACAATTTAAAAAGAGAATCCTTGAACATCTGGGGGTCCATACGAAATGCCACAGATACACCTGTGGCACGACATGTGATTAATGAACATCATGGAAACAGTGACCAACTGGTCTTTATTGGTATTGAGCACATACCTTGGGGCCAGAGAAAGGCTGACTGGGATAGGAAACTCCAACAGACTGAGTGTAAATGGATTTACACACTAAAAACACTCAGTCCCATGGGTTTGAATGAGGGCTACATCTACACGTCATTTCTATGATTGCTTATAAATAAATATACTCACTGCCTTAATGTTTCTCCATTTAATCATCTTAAGGGGAGCCAGGTATACAGTGTTAACTTAGACGTTCATTTTGACCTGAGGGGCGGACAACTTAGGTTTGTTCATTCCTACACCCCATATACCTGATTTAACATGCTATGTCATACGGTGTTTACCAATCAGTTCCTGACCCCAGATATATTGGTATCAAGTTGGGGTTTTAGATGGTCCTCATTCAAACACATGTTACCTGTAATTCCTATGATCTGTGACCTATGTATCATATGCTGTCTATTATGTTGAGCAAGGTAAAATGTAATTAGGCATATATGATAATAATATCACCACCACGGGAACAGCACGGCAAGATCTCCTGCAACGTCAGATGTAGCAAACGCCGCCCGCTCGTGTCCCACGGTCTCAGACCTCATGGATGGTGTTGAAACCTGTAATCTTAGGAGTCCTGAGTTGTCAGTCTCTCCACACCAGACCGGCTATCAACCGCGCCAATTCTGGGGCTGTGTGCAGGAGGGCTGGAAGCTTGCCACTGCTTCCAACCCTTGTTGATGACGTAGTGTCGGTGCTTCTTCCTATATATATATATATATATATATATATATATATATATATATATATAAAAGAAGAAAAAAAAGCGCCAAATCCTAGTGCATTACTGTGCAAAAATCGATATATTTAATTCCCAAAAATCTCAATAAAAATGAACTCACAAACATAAAACAATTAAAAGCATTGTATGAGATATACTCATGCTCCTAGGACCAGGAAACGCTGCTTTGCTGCTGTAATCACTCCGTGACTCCACTGGATCAGAATGCTGCCTCCGTTGTTCACCGCCTGCAGGAACTGACGTATCAGGCACTCCGCGATGGTCTCTCACCGGGTACACACCACCAGATGCTCTTTGGTTCCCACCGGGGACGGTAGATGCCGCGGACCAGCGGATGACGTCACGGGAATCGTGCTGGATACCGGACCGGTAGAGATTCGTAGCAGTTCAGTAGCAAGCGTTTGTGAAGGTCCACTGTACACCTTCCCTACGCGTTTCGTCAGATTAACTGACTTTTTCAGGGGATGGGCTCTGGTTGTGTGGTATAGCATAATATATACCCCCCCGAGTCCAATTAGCTTGATTAGTTAGTAGGCAAACAGTGTGTGGGCAATCTGCATTACTAGCAGAACAAATTATGTGCACATGTGAACACCCAATGTTGAATCTCCATTAATAGATACTTGCCAACACACAATGATGTGAATGAAATAAATAACAGTTATACAATTAAATTATTAAAACAAACTTGCAGTTGATGTCCTTTTCTATTTTTTAGTTAAGCGGACTACAAGGGTATATCTAAAGATATCAAAAGGATATACTTGCCAACACACATTGACATGAATGAAATTAGTAACAATTATACATTTCAATTATTAAAACAAACTTGCAGTTGATGTCCTTTTCTTTTTTAGTTAAACGGACTACAAGGGTATATCTAAAGATATCCTAAATACCCCAATGAATCTATTTATACACAGTTGATATTTGTACTATTTGACACTAAATAAGTGTGGCTTGAGGAGGGTAGATCAATTGATGAATAAAGAAGAGTTTAATAGTATCTTAACAATTGATTAACTAATACATATGATGGGTTAATATATTGTTTGTATCTTGTTTTGTACTTTTATGGAAAAAGAATTTTCCAACATAGATAGAACCAATAAACCATTATGGATAATTTTACTCTTGATAGTTTAGAATAACAAATTTAGATATTATAAATATGACTATGAATATAATCTGGTATCTCACAAACTGGAGGTTAATGCATCTGCTAGTTTGTGTAGATTATTCCGAATGGGGCTATATAGTAGAAACAGCGTGGAAGAGAGCAACATGAAAGTCCATACAAAATATAGTATGGAGTTAAGAAATGTTTTTGGAAGTTTAGACCGGACATGTATCCTAGGTCACTTGTATAATCAGCCCAGCAAAATTGCATGGTTCAGCTTGTCTCCCAACACTCCCCGATGTAGTAGAGAAGGGAGGGGGGGGGGGGGGTGAGTCTATATAGTCTATATAGTCTATATATATACTAGCTGATATACCCGGCGTTGCCCGGGATTGTGTGGGGGTGAAAGGCAGGGAGGGGAGGGGGGGTGAAAGGCAGGGAGGGGGGTGAAAGGCAGGGAGGGGGGTGAAAGGCAGGGAGGGGGGGTGAAAGGCGGGGAGGGGAGGGGGGGTGAAAGGCGGGGAGGGGAGGGGGGGTGAAAGGCGGGGAGGGGAGGGGGAGTTAAAGGCGGGGAGGGGGGGGAGTGAAATGCGGGGAGGGGGGGGAGTGAAAGGCAGGGAGGGGAGGGGGGGTGAAAGGCAGGGAGGGGAGGGGGGGTGAAAGGCAGGGAGGGGAGGGGGGGTGAAAGGCAGGGAGGGGAGATGGGGTGAAAGGCAGGGAGGGGAGGGGGGGGGGTGAAAGGCAGGGAGGGGAGGGGGGGTGAAAGGCAGGGAGGGGAGGGGGGGTGAAAGGCAGGGAAGGGGGGTGAAAGGCAGGGGGGGTGAAAGGCAGGGAAGGGGGGGTGAAAGGCAGGGAGGGGAGGGGGGGTGAAAGGCAGGGATGGGAGGGGGGGGTGAAAGGCAGGGAGGGGAGGGGGGGTGAAAGGCAGGGAGGGGAGGGGGGGGGGTGAAAGGAGGGGAGGGTGGGGTGAAAGGAGGGGAGGGGGGGTGAAAGGCGGGGGGGGTGAAAGGCAGGGAGGGGAGGGGGGGTGAAAGGCAGGGAAGGGGGGGTGAAAGGCAGGGGGGGTGAAAGGCAGGGAAGGGGGGGTGAAAGGCAGGGAGGGGGGGTGAAAGGGAGGGGGGTGAAAGGGAGGGGGGGTGAAAGGCAGGGAGGGTAGGGGGGTGAAAGGGAGGGGATTGGGGGGTGAAAGGGAGGGGGGTGAAAGGGGGGGGATGAAAGGCAGGGAGGAATGGGGGTGAAAGGCAGGGAGGAATGGGGGGGTTAAAGGCAGGGAGGAGAGGGGGCGTGAAAGACAGAGCGGGGTGGTGAAAAGGTAGGAGGGGGGGCAAGGCAGGAGGGGGGGCAAGGCAGGAGGGGGGGCAAGGCAGGAGGGGGGGCAAGGCAGGAGGGGGGAAAGGCAGGAGGGGGGGAGGCAGGATGGGGGGAGGCAGGAGGGGGGGGAAGGCAGGAGGGAGGGGGGAAGGCAGGATGGGGGGTGTGAAGGGCAGGGCCGGGGGGGGGGTGTGAAGGGCAGGGCCAGGGGGGGGTGAAGACCAGGGTCGGGGGGGGTGGTGAAGGGCAGGGCCGGAGGGGGGGGGGTGAAGGGCAGGGCCGGGGGGGGGGGTGAAGGCCAGGGTCGGGGGGGGGGTGAAAGGCAGGGCGGGGGGGGGGGGTGTTGAAAGGCAGTGTCGCGTGTAAGATCCCTTCCCCTGCGTTTCCTCACCTCGCACCTGGCCGCACTCCTCTTCCTCTGGTTACCGGCCGCCCTCCTCCTCCACCTCTGGCTCCTTGGCGGGGCTCATTACCCCCGGCGAGGCGGAGCTGAGACGCTCCGGTGAGGAACGTCTGTTCCCCACCGGCCCGTACAGTTCCCGGCTCCCGTCCCGCCGTTGAAGATGTCCTTCACCGTTCTCCCACGCTTCAGGTAGGAGCCGGTGAAGGGAGAGGCAGAGAGAGCCGGAGGAGCACTCTCAGGGAGCTAGGGGAGTGGCCTGTGGGAGGTGAGAGCCGGGGAAGGGAGCGGCCTGTGGGAGGTGAGAGCCGGGGAAGGGAGCGGCCTGTGGGAGGTGAGAGCCGGGGAAGGGAGCGGCCTGTGGGAGGTGAGAGCCGGGGAAGGGAGCGGCCTGTGGGAGGTGAGAGCCGGGGAAGGGTGAGCGCCCTGTGGGAGGTGAGAGCCGGGGAAGGGAGCGGCCTGTGGGAGGTGAGAGCCGGGGAAGGGAGCGGCCTGTGGGAGGTGAGAGCCGGGGAAGGGAGCGGCCTGTGGGAGGTGAGAGCCGGGGAAGGGAGCGGCCTGTGGGAGGTGAGAGCCGGGGAAGGGTGAGCGCCCTGTGGGAGGTGAGAGCTGGGGATTGGAGCGGCCTGTGGGAGGTGAGAGCCGGGGAAGGGTGAGCGCTGTGGGAGGTGAGAGCCGGGGAAGGGAGCGGCCTGTACGAAGTGTGAGCCAGAGAGAGCATGCTCCGGGAGGCAGACACACCAGCCAATGAGAGCCGTGGGAGGGCGGGCGGACCGACGGACCAATCAAATGGTCTCCAGACACTCACAACCAAGATTTTCAAATATATATATATATATATATATATATATATGTGTGTGTGTGTGTATAAACAAAAGTAAAAGTATAAAAATTATTTGATCTGACTGGAAAATATAAAATACGCACTCACAAACAGAGATATATAATGTAAACATGTATGAGTTATACTCAATCGCCAAGCTGCTGCATGGGTCCAAACGGAAGCCTTTTCAGATGATATGAAGCCTCCTTCACTGCATGCGGTAGTCCAAAGGGGGTGCCTTGATGTTCTGTGTACCGGATTAGGCGAACACCATGGGTCCCACAAGGAACCTTCCTCCGGCTGCATTCACACCTCCCTGCATAGGTTCCGGCTCATACAGCAGCCCGCAGCGTGGATCCGTAGCAATAACCCACCGCAGCCTAGAAACAAAGTATTCTTTCTCTCTGTGTAGCGTGCAATAAAAACAGCTGTTACATTCACCGCTCTAGGAAACGCCCTATGCGTTTCGTCACGGATGACTTCGTCAGGGGAAATATATATAACCTCGATAAAGGTCTAAATGAAACTTTGCGACTGATGAAGTGTGATGCACTTCAAAGATTGCATCTTTGATGTACAATCCCATAATGAATATGTGAAATACATATAAGATATGAAATACCATGCTGTAAGTCCCAAAATAATGAACTATGGTGAATGATAACAGTGAAATAGGTGTTAATACACACAGTGTGCTAGTGTAAAATATATAACAATTATTAAATATATAAAGGTATAACTTACAATATATGTTTGTAGATCCCTACATCCATAATGAGACATGCAAACATATACATAAACATATAAACATATATGGTATGTGTCATAGTGAAACACATCTTGTAAATAAATGTTAATATTATAAAGCCAGAGCTAAAATAAAATACCAACAATGAAATACAAATAAAAAATATATATCTGTGATGAAATTACAACACTAAAAATTATATATATACTCACAACAGCAAGCAGCTGGGCCGCTCGTAGCTGACAATAGGTTCTACCCTGCATGCGTGATGACGTGAGAGTATATTTCATGTGAGTTACCAAATGTGTTTGTGTGTCTTAAATAAACCTGTTTTTTCCACTCCTTCCAGTGCGCTGTGCCTCTTTTTCACTTTGTTCAAGATCTTCAGGGATCACCCAGGAGGTGAACGGAGCGCCTTCAGAGGCATCAGCAGCAAGGAAGCGGACATCTATTAGAAATAACTCTTGGATTCCTCTATCAGAACATTCTGCGCGATTGGGAGCCCATATGTAGCCCATCTTCCCCCCCCCCCCCCGAGGGAGATTCTAGCTGCTACCTGGTGCATGATGGTGCAGTGCATACCTGTTAGGTGAAACAGAAGGCCTGAGAAGTCCGTGATGGTATTGGGAGGCATCAGGACAGGCTCTCAGTGATGGTTCTTTGGTCAGCACAGCGCCTCCAGCCGGTGAGGATCCTGATGCAGCCAGGAAGCAATCCCTCCAGCCAATTAGGCGAGGGAAGCCCATGACCAGGGGGCAAGCCCCCCTCCCCCTCTCCTCGCTGGGACCTCTGGGCCGTCGTCGTGGGCCCCCCCCCCCTCCCTGGGGGGGGGGGGGGGAGGGGGCAGGCCCAGGGCATTACAAAAGAGGCAGCCGGGAGCTGAATCTTCCATTCTGCTCCCGGTCTGCTACGAAGTTCCCACCCACCCACCCCATTAGCAAGAAAGTCGGGGGCAGACGCTTGCCCCCGGCCACTCTGTGGAGTAGTTACAATTCCCTTGGTTGATAAGCTGTCTGTACTACCTGTAAGCTGTAACATGTACCATCATATTTTACAGGGCAGAGTCCGAGGACCTCTCGAAAAACAAAGGACTGAAGTTCCTTCAGGAGGCTCCAGTTGGTCGTTTTGCCACTGTCGCGGCGGCAGTTCGGGGGTAAGTGCTTGTCCTTGCCAGATGGGCTCGGGGCGGGCGTCGCCCGGGGGTAGGAGCGATTGGGCGGGGGGAGGGGGCAGGCCCAGGGCATTACAAAAGAGGCAGCCGGGAGCTGAATCTTCCATTCTGCTCCCGGTCTGCTACGAAGTTAGTTCAGTGCCTCTCCTCTCCTTCAGGTGAGTTCGTAGTCTCCCTGTGGGCCCGATCGCAGCGTCCCCTTCCGCTTCCGCTATGGCTGTCCAGGGGACGGTTGCGAGGCGGCCGGGGAGTGCTGCCACTGGGGATCCCCCTACCGCGCGCTCCCTCCCTCAGCCTCTGCGGCTGGCCCGCTCGGCGGGCGGGGAGGGGGGGCCTCCGGGGAAAGGGGGGGATCCTCTTGCCGGCTTGTTATTTATTTATTTGTTTGGGGATCCCCCGTGCCACGTGGCTCTCCCTCCATCAACCTTGGTAGCTGGCCCGCTCGGCGGGCGGGGAGGGGGGGCCTCCGGGGAATGGGGGTGATCCTCTTGCCGGCTTGTTATTGATTTAATTGTTTGGGGATCCCCCGTGCCACGTGGCTCTCCCTCCATCAGCCTTGGTAGCTGGCCCGCTCAGCGGGCGGGGAGGGGGGGGCCTCCGGGGAACGGGGGGGGATCCCATTGCCGGCATATTATTGACTTATTTGTTTGGGGATTCCCTGGCCACGTGGCTCTCCCTCCATCAGCCTTGGTAGCTGGCCCGCTCGGCGGGCGGGGAGGGGGGGGCCAGAGGGAGGAGGAGAGGCACAGCGCGACAAACCCCACGGTTTGGACGGGGTGACATAGTGTATATAGTGGGTATACTGCACTCGTAGTTGCGTTCTGTACGATAGGGTGTGTGTAGGTGCTGCACTCGCCGTTACAATGTGCGGTAACTGGGTTACACGGTGTGCATTGTGTACATACCGCATTCAAGGTTACGTGCTGTATGTGGATTATAAGGTGTATATATGCTGCATTTAAGTGTTGTAATGTGCTGTAATTGGGTTACATGGCGTGCAAAGCGTATATGCCGCATTCAAGGTTAAGGGCTGTATGGGGATTATAAGGTGTATATATTCTGCATTCAGTGTTGTAATGTGCGGTAATGGGGTTACATGGCGTGCATAGTGTATATACCACATTTAGGGTTAAGTGCTGTGCGGGGATTATGAAACGTATATATGCTGCATTCAGTGTTATAATGTGCTGTAATGGGGTTACATGGCGTACATAGGGTATATAGTGCATTCAGGTTAAGTGCGGTATGTGGAGTATAAAGTGTGCATATGCGGCATTCATGGTTATAAGGTGTTGTAATTGAGGTGCATGGTTTATATAGAGTATATATTGCATTCACGGTTACGTGCGGCATGTGGAGCATAAGGTGGATTCATGCGGCATTCAGCGTAGTAATGTGCGGTAATGGGATTACATGGCGTACATAGTGTATATACTGCATTCAGGGAGGTGCTGCGTGTGGATTAAAAAAGTGTATATATGCTGCATTCAGTGTTATAAGGTCGTTTATAGAGGATATACGGCATTCACGGTTACGGCGGTATTTGGATTATAAAGTGTATATATGCTGCGGTATTTGGATGATAAGGTGGGTGTATAGATGCTGCATTCAGTGTTATAACGTGCTTTAAGCGGGTTACATGGCGGGTATAGCGATTATACTGCATTCAAGGGTACGCGCCGTATTTGATTATAACGGATATATATGCTGCAGTCAGGATTATAATGTGCGGTATTTGGGTGACAGGGGTGTATACGGTACCGCAGGCGTGGTGGCGTGCCGTATTTGGATTATATGGCATACACTGTGATCACGGTTACGTGCTGGGTTCTGAATATAATGTGTATAGACCACATGCGCGGTTACATGATGGGCTTGGATTATATGGCGTATATGCTGCATGCCGGGCTTCGCGCCATTGCGTGGAGCATAGGGGTGTGTATATACTGCCTTTGCGGGTCAGGTGCTGTATGGGTTCAGCGTTACATGCTACATTCAGGACGACGTGGGGTATACGGTGCGTTATGCTGCAGGCAGAGGTATGACGCTTGTAGGGGGTTAATCTCACTTCCCGTTCAGCGCAGGCCCTGGTAGGGCATGGGTAATCCCTCTTCCTGTTCAGCACTTGGCGCCCGCTATGGTATGGGTAACCCCACTTCCTGTTCAGCACATGGCCCTGCTATGGACGGGTAACCCCCGCCCCCACTCCCTGGTCAGTACAGGGCCGCATGCCCCTGGTTGGGCGTGGGTAATCCCACTTCCTGTTCATCACAGGGCCAGGGAGGGTGTGGGTAACCCCACTTTATTTTGCATGCGATAAAGGGGCGGTTGCAAATAGCAGGCCTAACGCCCCTTCTTCGGTTAGCAGGAGGTCCCACGTATCGATGATAACATATCAATTCATGTTTCTTTCAGTCAGTTTCGGTACCTCGTGCGAGTAGCAATTCAGTTTTCATCCGGATCGGTTCCGCCTCCGTCGACTCTCGATACTTCCCATACTCACAGAAAACCCAGTAGACGGAACACATAGTTAAATCACGCAAATTGAAATCACACGCCCACGACACTTAGCACATCAAGCAGAATGTCCTTTGTAGACAAAATCATACAACTGCAGGCTGACGTGCGAAGCAACGAAGAAGGCTGGTTCCAGAGGCAGCTGTTGATGCTCATGCGCGGAGCGGGTGATGGCCAAGGCCATGCGAGCGGACAAGGCCATATGAGCGGACAAGGTCAAATGAGCGGACAAGGTCAGGCTGGCGGGCAGGAGTTGTGGAGCGGACAAGGTCAACACGGTCCCGCATGCGAGGACGCGTGGCCCTCATCAAGTGATGAGGGCGCCCCCAGCCAGGTGGTGCGCCATGCGGCAGGACAAGGAAACGGAAGGGACACGCCGCAATGGCAGGGCGTAAGTCCGCAAGCAGGGCGGCGACCCAGGTCATCGGTGCCAGGGGGCATGTCAACACGGAGGTTTAGGAGACCATCGCCGGTCACGGACAAGCCAGCAGGCAGGTGTCCCCATTCTCTCATTTCAGGCACCAGGGAACCAGCGGCCGGCACAGGGTCGGCTCAGCAGCAGGCGGCTGAGGCGCGGGCACCATCACCATGCAGGGTGGGAGATGGGGCGCCGACAGCACGTGGTCACAAGGGGAGACTCGATAACAGAGACCGGGAGGAAGAAGCAGCCAGCGCGGTTCCCGATAGGCGGCCAACAACGCCACCCGGGTCAACCCTCAGCCTGGCGAAAAAGCGGTCAAAAAAAGGTAAACGGCCAGCGAAAACTGACAAAGGGGTAGCCAGCGGGAGTCCCCCGCACAAGAGACTAGCGGTTTGCACTCCCCCTCAAGCGATAGTGGGCGAGTCTCCCCGGGGTACTGGTGCGCAGCTCATGGAGGCAGCGTTGTTGGGCATAAGGCAAGCCCTATCCCCGCTAGTGGCGCACCTTGACGCTGGGCCAGAGGTGTCAACGAGCGCAGGGGGTCACATTGGGGTGACGACACCCGCACCGGCAGAGTCACCAGCGGTAGTGACACCAGCGATAAGCGCAGTGCCGGTTCTAGCAACGCTAATCGCACCAGCAGCGGCGATAGCTCCAGCTATAGCGGCAGTCGTAGCGCCAGCATTGGGGGCGGCGCCAGCGGTAGCGACACCTATAGTTCCAGCAGCGGCAATGGCCGCAGTTCCCCCGCAACCGGTTAACAACACACCTCTAGGGGCCGGTGGGCAGGTTGGGCCAGTGGAATCACCAGCCCCCACGCTCACCCTCCCTCAGGCGGCACCCGCCTCAGAGGAGCTAGCCAAGCTAGCCAAGAATGAGAGGATGCCCGATGCGGCATATAAGGTCTCTTGTATATCTAGACCTAGCTCAGTGGGCTTGCACTTGCTAAAAGAGGTAAAGGACAAGATATGGGCCGGGGAGTACGTAGATATATTATCTTTACTACCAGGCTACAGGGAGGCGTTGGCCGCATCCTCAAAGACGGGGGAAGCGAAGAAGGTGGATGTGGAAAAGAGGCTTTTCCCGCACACCTTTCGCAATTGGTCGAAGGCATTTGTTATCCTGGCTGGAGTAATTGGGGAGAAGGATCCCCAGGCGTGCGCATCGCTCTTTACGTATCACGACATGATCGAGGAAGCACACCACACGTACGGGGGAACGGGTTGGTGGACATATGACCAGTGCTTTAGGCAATCAATGAAGGCCCAGGAGGAGGTGATACCATGGAACGTCAAGGACGTCAACCTGTACCTGCAGTTTGTGTCCGGGGGTGGGGCAGATTCCTTTCGAGGGAGCGGCACCGGAGGTAGGGGGACATGGCGGAATAACGTGCCAGGGACTAGCCAGTCGCTGCGCACCAACTCGGGCGTCTGTTGGCCGTTTAACCAGTCCAACTGCACGTACGACAACTGCCATTTCCAACACATCTGCTCCTTTTGCGGCGGCCGCCACGCCCAGGCAAAGTGTTTTAAGAAGGGCGGTCGCAGGGGGAGGGGCGCAGGGCGGAAATTTGAACGCGAGGGCAGCGACACCAATAATCGTCGCCAATTTAGCACCGTGGCTAGCAAGGTATCCCAATAGGGAAGCGGCCCAGCTACTCTTAGCTGGGTTTAAGGAGGGGTTTAGGATCCCGTTTGAATATCAAGCGGGATCAGGGTTTAGCCGGAACTTGAAATCGGTCAGGACACATGGTGACGTAGCTAGGAAAAAGGTCTGGAAGGAAGTCGAATTGGGGAGGATGGCTGGCCCCTTCGAGTCCCCTCCCTTGCCTAATCTCAGGATTTCCCCATTGGGAGTGGTCCCCAAGAAAGAGGCCGGGGAGTATAGGTTGATACAACACCTATCCTACCCCGAGGGGTCGTCGGTAAACGACGGCATTGACAGGGAGTTGTGTTCAGTGTCTTACGCGAACTTCGATCAAGCCGCAGTGCTGGTGGAAAGGATGGGAGCAGGGGCTCTATTGTCAAAAGCTGACATCAAATCGGCCTTCAGACTCTTGCCAGTCCACCCCGAGTGCTTTCATTTGCTAGGTTGCATGCTCGAAGGTCAGTACTACATAGACTTATGCTTACCGATGGGATGTGCGCTTTCTTGTTTTTATTTTGAGACATTTAGCACCTTCCTAGAATGGGTGGCCCGGAAGAGGGTGCAGGCAGCGGGGATCATGCACTACTTGGACGACTTCCTTTTTGTGGGCCCCAGGGGTTCGGACTTATGCGCTAGGTGGCTGTTTGAATTTTCAGCCCTGGCGCGCGAGTTCGGGGTTCCTTTGGCCGACGAGAAGACAGTGCGGCCAACAACCACTCTTACCTTTTTGGGTATAGAAATTGACTCCGAGGCGATGGAGTACAGGCTCCCTCCGGAGAAGCTGGTCACCCTAAGCAAGCTTCTCCGCGAGTTCATAGCTCTCAAGAAAACATCTTTGAGGCACTTCCAGGCGCTGCTAGGCCACTTAGTATTTGCGGCGCGCGTAATGCCGGCCGGGAGGGTTTTCACCAGGCGCCTCTCTGCAGCAACGGTCGGGGCGAGACGACCCAACCACTTCATCCGCATCACCGCCGAAATCCGAAAGGACTTGACGGTATGGCTGCGTTTTTTAAAGGACTATAACGGCAGAACCTTGTGGCGAGGTCCCCCATCTAACAACACAGAGTTGCAGCTGTTTACAGACGCCTCAGGGTCAGTCGGTTTTGGGGCCTACTTCGGTGGGGCATGGTGCGCGGAGCGGTGGCCTCCCGACTGGCGGGGGACGCCGCTAATCAAGAACTTGGCGTTCCTGGAACTATTTTCCTTGCTCGTCGCAGTGCGCCTGTGGGGTCACTTATTCGCGAATAAGCAAGTAATTTTTTGGTCAGACAACATGGGGGTAGTGGAAGCCGTGAACAATTTCGGCTCACGCTCCCCGCCGGTTCTGTCCCTTCTGCGCTGTTTCGTACTGGCATGCTTGCAATTGAACATTGCGTTCAAGGCTCGACATGTCCCGGGGGTGGAGAATAACATTGCTGATGCCTTATCCCGGTTACAGATGGCGTTGTTTCGGAGATTGGCCCCCGAGGCGGACCTAACCGGCAGTCCATGCCCTGCAGACCTTTGGGTGCTGGCAACGACTCAGTAACCTCGTTGGTACGATCATCGCTGGCTCCGGGTACGTGGCGGGCCTATTCGGCGGCATGGCGCGATTATCAAAGTCTGGCAGGGGAATTGGGCCTCGACGTATTGGGAGTCGGGACCTTGCTATCATTTGTCCTAAGCTTAAGGGGAAGGGGTTTAGCGGGAGGATCCATAGGTAAAAAAGTGACAGGAGTCTCCTTCTTTTTGCAGCTAGAGGGCAAGGGGGACCCAACGAAGGCATTAATCGTCAAAAGGGTCCTAGCGGGGTTAACAAAGGGGACGACGACAAATGACAGCAGAAGGCCAGTAACACCAGCGATATTAGAAGGTTTAATGCAGGCCACAGACAGAGTGTGCCTATCGGGGTTCGAGGCAAAACTTTTCCGGCTGGCGTTTGCATTGGCTTTCTTCGCAGCGTTGCGAGCCGGGGAGCTGGTGTGCGCGTCGCGCAAGGGCGAGGGAGGGATGCAGTTTGAGGACATAGTCTTAGGGGAAGGGTGGGTCAAACTACACTTAAGAAGGTCAAAAACAGACCAGCGGGGAAGGGGAGCGTGGATATCTTTGCTAGGGCTACCAGTCACCAAATTTTGCCCAGTGAGCATCTCAGGGAATACTTGGCATGCAGGCCAGACGGGAAGGGTCCCCTGCTCCTTCACGCGGACGGGGGTACCGGTATCTAGATTCCAGTACCTGCGGGTTTTCCGCATGTGCCTAAAACACCAGGGCCTCGACGAGGCACAATTCGGGACGCATTCGTTCCGGATTGGGGCGGCAACGGAGGCATCACGCGCAGGGCTGTCAATAGCTGCGATACAAAAGATAGGGCGATGGAAGTCTAACAGATACCGGTCCTATA
This sequence comes from Ascaphus truei, assembly GCF_040206685.1. NCBI lineage: Eukaryota > Metazoa > Chordata > Amphibia > Anura > Ascaphidae > Ascaphus > Ascaphus truei. Next base: position 515,337,886 of record NC_134483.1, on the reverse strand, counting down.
TCAGGCCCGCATTATCTGGCGTATAGCATGCTAGGTTAAACCCCCCCCCATCCTCTTTATGCCTTCACAGACGCCGTACCCACTTGGATAATCGGGGACTCGCTTATACACTGGGCAGAGAAGCGGGCAGTCAAACGCCCATGCGGGGCTAACCTCGGGTTGCGAACGGAGGAGGCAAATGTGGTATGGGGGGGAGGCAGGGGGCTGCGGTGGGCTCAGTTGCTCCCGCGGCTAATGGTGACGGGTAGGGATAGGAGGGCGCCGCAGATCTTGCTCCTCCACGTCGGGGGCAACGACCTGGCCGCTCGACGCTACTTCGAGCTGGTCAACTCAATAAAACACGACCTGGCCCTCATACTCGCCAATTGGCCAGGTGTACAGATAGTCTGGTCGGACATATTGTGCAGAGGAATGTGGAGGGGCGCAAGGGCTCCGGGCGCCATCGACCGAGCGCGGGTCAAACTGAACAAGATGGTGGGAAAGTTTGTGACACAGTGTGGGGGATGGCAGATCACCCATCCCGAGTTCGACTACAAGTCAACCGGTCTGTTCCGGGCCGACGGCACACACTTATCCGAGATAGGGGCGGACTTGTTCAATAACGATTTGCAGGAGGGGCTGGAGAGGGTCCTTGCGGGGTTGGCGGCACGGTCTAATTTAAGGAGGGTTAAATAGAGCCGTGTGTGGCGGCAGTTCGGGGGTAAGTGCTTGTCCTTGCCAGATGGGCTCGGGGCGGGTGTCGCCCGGGGGTAGGAGCGATTGGGCGGGGTCAAGCTAACGTGACACCCGGGAACCCACTCGCGACAACGGCCGGCTCTTTAGGGGTCGGCCGGGTACGGGGGCAGCAGGCCAAAGCCTGGCTGACCCCCTGACCCCACTCTGGCTTGGACTAGCGCTTACTCCAGTATTATGATTGTTAATAAACAAAGCTGCGGCCTTTTATACCTCCAAACTGAGTCTGTCATTACTCGTCTGTTATACGTGGGTACCGGTTTCCAAGTGGGAGGGGGAGGGGGTCCCTCGCAGCCTCCCTGGTCAAGCAATCCCTCCAGCCAATTAGGCGAGGGAAGCCCATGACCAGGGGGCAAGCCCCCCTCCCCCTCTCCTCGCTGGGACCTCTGGGCCGTCGTCGTGGGCCCCCCCCCCTCCCTGGGGGGGGGGGGGGAGGGGGCAGGCCCAGGGCATTACAAAAGAGGCAGCCGGGAGCTGAATCTTCCATTCTGCTCCCGGTCTGCTACGAAGTTCCCACCCACCCACCCCATTAGCAAGAAAGTCGGGGGCAGACGCTTGCCCCCGGCCACTCTGTGGAGTAGTTACAATTCCCTTGGTTGATAAGCTGTCTGTACTACCTGTAAGCTGTAACATGTACCATCATATTTTACAGGGCAGAGTCCGAGGACCTCTCGAAAAACAAAGGACTGAAGTTCCTTCAGGAGGCTCCAGTTGGTCGTTTTGCCACTGTCGCGGCGGCAGTTCGGGGGTAAGTGCTTGTCCTTGCCAGATGGGCTCGGGGCGGGCGTCGCCCGGGGGTAGGAGCGATTGGGCGGGGTCAAGCTAACGTGACACCCGGGAACCCACTCGCGACAACGGCCGGCTCTTTAGGGGTCGGCCGGGTACGGGGGCAGCAGGCCAAAGCCTGGCTGACCCCCTGACCCCACTCTGGCTTGGACTAGCGCTTACTCCAGTATTATGATTATTAATAAACAAGGAGGGGGTGAAAGGCAGGTTGGGGAGGGGGGGGGGTGAAAGGAGGGGAGGGTGGGGTGAAAGGAGGGGAGGGGGGGTGAAAGGCGGGGGGGGGTGAAAGGCAGGGAGGGGAGGGGGGGTGAAAGGCAGGGAAGGGGGGGTGAAAGGCAGGGGGGGTGAAAGGCAGGGAAGGGGGGGTGAAAGGCAGGGAGGGGGGGTGAAAGGGAGGGGGGTGAAAGGGAGGGGGGGTGAAAGGCAGGGAGGGTAGGGGGGTGAAAGGGAGGGGATTGGGGGGTGAAAGGGAGGGGGGTGAAAGGGGGGGATGAAAGGCGGGGAGGGGGGGTGAAAGGCAGGGAGGAATGGGGGGGTTAAAGGCAGGGAGGAGAGGGGGCGTGAAAGACAGAGCGGGGTGGTGAAAAGGTAAGAGGGGGGGCAAGGCAGGAGGGGGGGCAAGGCAGGAGGGGGGGCAAGGCAGGAGGGGGGGCAAGGCAGGAGGGGGGGAAAGGCAGGAGGGGGGGAGGCAGGAGGGGGGGAGGCAGGAGGGGGGGGAAGGCAGGAGGGAGGGGTGGAAGGCAGGATGGGGGGTGTGAAGGGCAGGGCCGGGGGGGGTGTGAAGGGCAGGGCCAGGGGGGGGTGAAGACCAGGGTCGGGGGGGGTGGTGAAGGGCAGGGCCGGAGGGGGGGGGGGTGAAGGGCAGGGCCGGGGGGGGGGGTGAAGGCCAGGGTCGGGGGGGGTGAAAGGCAGGGCGGGGGGGGGTGTTGAAAGGCAGGGTCGCGTGTAAGATCCCTTCCCCTGCGTTTCCTCACCTCGCACCTGGCCGCACTCCTCTTCCTCTGGTTACCGGCCGCCCTCCTCCTCCACCTCTGGCTCCTTGGCGGGGCTCATTACCCCCGGCGAGGCGGAGCTGAGATGCTCCGGTGAGGAACGTCTGTTCCCCACCGGCCCGTACAGTTCCCGGCTCCCGTCCCGCCGTTGAAGATGTCCTTCACCGTTCTCCCACGCTTCAGGTAGGAGCCGGTGAAGGGAGAGGCAGAGAGAGCCGGAGGAGCACTCTCAGGGAGCTAGGGGAGTGGCCTGTGGGAGGTGAGAGCCGGGGAAGGGAGCGGCCTGTGGGAGGTGAGAGCCGGGGAAGGGAGCGGCCTGTGGGAGGTGAGAGCCGGGGAAGGGAGCGGCCTGTGGGAGGTGAGAGCCGGGGAAGGGAGCGGCCTGTGGGAGGTGAGAGCCGGGGAAGGGTGAGCGCCCTGTGGGAGGTGAGAGCCGGGGAAGGGAGCGGCCTGTGGGAGGTGAGAGCCGGGGAAGGGAGCGGCCTGTGGGAGGTGAGAGCCGGGGAAGGGAGCGGCCTGTGGGAGGTGAGAGCCGGGGAAGGGAGCGGCCTGTGGGAGGTGAGAGCCGGGGAAGGGTGAGCGCCCTGTGGGAGGTGAGAGCTGGGGATTGGAGCGGCCTGTGGGAGGTGAGAGCCGGGGAAGGGTGAGCGCTGTGGGAGGTGAGAGCCGGGGAAGGGAGCGGCCTGTACGAAGTGTGAGCCAGAGAGAGCATGCTCTGGGAGGCAGACACACCAGCCAATGAGAGCCGTGGGAGGGCGGGCGGACCGACGGACCAATCAAATGGTCTCCAGACACTCACAACCAAGATTTTCAAATATATTTCTGTAGGACCGAAACGTTGGGTTTCTGGATGTATTTTTGCTTTCACTAATACACTTTGATCTTCAACATTGAGTGCTGTCTCTTGTTTACCAATCCTTGGAACGGTAACGTATAACTATATATATATATATATATATATATATATATATATATATATGTGTGTGTGTGTGTATAAACAAAAGTAAAAGTATAAAAATTATTTGATCTGACTGGAAAATATAAAATATGCACTCACAAACAGAGATATATAATGTAAACATGTATGAGTTATACTCAATCGCCAAGCTGCTGCATGGGTCCAAACGGAAGCCTTTTCAGATGATATGAAGCCTCCTTCACTGCATGCGGTAGTCCAAAGGGGGTGCCTTGATGTTCTGTGTACCGGATTAGGCGAACACCATGTGTCCCACAAGGAACCTTCCTCCGGCTGCATTCACACCTCCCTGCATAGGTTCCGGCTCATACAGCAGCCCGCAGCGTGGATCCGTAGCAATAACCCACCGCAGCCTAGAAACAAAGTATTCTTTCTCTCTGTGTAGCGTGCAATAAAAACAGCTGTTACATTCACCGCTCTTGGAAACGCCCTATGCGTTTCGTCACGGATGACTTCGTCAGGGGAAATATATATAACCTCGATAAAGGTCTAAATGAAAATTGAATGTTGGTGGAGAAACTTTGCGACTGATGAAGTGTGATGCACTTCAAAGATTGCATCTTTGATGTACAATCCCATAATGAATATGTGAAATACATATAAGATATGAAATACCATGCTGTAAGTTCCAAAATAATGAACTATGGTGAATGATAACAGTGAAATAGGTGTTAATACACACAGTGTGCTAGTGTAACATATATAACAATTATTAAATATATAAAGGTATAACTTACAATATATGTTTGTAGATCCCTACATCCATAATGAGACATGCAAACATATACATAAACATATAAACATATATGGTATGTGTCATAGTGAAACACATCTTGTAAATAAATGTTAATATTATAAAGCCAGAGCTAAAATAAAATACCAACAATGAAATACAAATAAAAAATATATATCTGTGATGAAATTACAACACTAAAAATTATATATATACTCACAACAGCAAGCAGCTGGGCCGCTCGTAGCTGACAATAGGTTCTACCCTGCATGCGTGATGACGTGAGAGTATATTTCATGTGAGTTACCAAATGTGTTTGTGTGTCTTAAATAAACCTGTTTTTTCCACTCCTTCCAGTGCGCTGTGCCTCTTTTTCACTTTGTTCAAGATCTTCAGGGATCACCCAGGAGGTGAACGGAGCGCCTTCAGAGGCATCAGCAGCAAGGAAGCGGACATCTATTAGAAATAACTCTTGGATTCCTCTATCAGAACATTCTGCGCGATTGGGAGCCCATATGTAGCCCATCTTCCCCCCCCCCCCCCCGAGGGAGATTCTAGCTGCTACCTGGTGCATGATGGTGCAGTGCATACCTGTTAGGTGAAACAGAAGGCCTGAGAAGTCCGTGATGGTATTGGGAGGCATCAGGACAGGCTCTCAGTGATGGTTCTTTGGTCAGCACAGCGCCTCCAGCCGGTGAGGATCCTGATGCAGCCAGGATGGTCCGCACTGGCAACTCATGTAGTGTTCCATTCAAGTAGCCACACAAGATGTATTCAACTGGATCTTTATTTGTAGTATCATACAGATATGGCAAGCTCATTCCCTGAAATAGTACCCCCAGGGCTTGAGGCCCTGCATGTCCCTTCTCAGCTCCTTTATCCCCTGATTGGATAAAGGGTAAGTGCTTCCACTCCAAGGAGGAGGGAAGAGAGAGCCCCTGACTTCTGGGAGAGTGTCAGCTTTTGTACCCCAGGGGAGGAGCTCTTGAGGTGACGTCACATATTCCGTCACGCGATGATGTGGTGACGCGAATCGTCGATCGGCTGCTGGGGAAAGGATCACCGGTGCTGCTTGTATCTCGCAGGCAGTTTGTCCTCCGCTTTATCTCCCAAGGACTCTCACAGGCAATTTGGATAAGGCTAACTCACCCTACGCATTTCGTGAGTGTCTCACTTCATCAGGGGAATAATGACCACAAGAGGTATGTATGCAAGTAGGCAAGATTTCAGAATGTCTAAATGTTTTTGACCAGACAAAAAGCACATGCAACTGAGATCTCAAACTGTGTTATTATGCAGTGATATTTCTTAATAAATACGCCAAAAATGTCAGATTTTTATCACGTCATATTACGTACATATAACACCTATGCGCTAACGCACATAACCTGGTGTTAGTCTATAAATAACATATGGTTATATTGTTTCCGGCCTTTAGTGCTAATGATATTCAAAAGAAGCCTTCCCCCTAACATTGCAGCAGAGAGGAGGAGAGAGAACCTATATTAGGAGAGTCCCAATCACTATAAACCCCTCAAACTCCCTCCAAATAACATATGGAGAGACACCTGTGCTAAAAAAAGGAGCACACGTTGGATACGTTAATTGCATATGCAAATGATATTTAAATGTCTCAAACCCACAACTTCTAAAAGATTTCCATAAGACCAATACTGACACGCCTCAAGCCCCCTGTGATGAATGGGGTACTAAATTAGGACCCACAACCTCTACTATTGTTATTGCTACTATTACTATATACCACTCTGCAGTGCTCCTGGGGAAATCTGATAATGTGTTAGAAAAAAAGAAGGTTATGTTGAAAATGTAAAAAAAAAAAAAAAAAAAAAGAAGAAGGCTGCATATAAGGTGCATATATATCAAGGCTAAAGTGTTACAATTCCGAGGCAATGCACCATATGTATTAAATAAATAATTCCCATTGAAATGAATAGGATTCTTTTCAGTGATATATCTAGTGGTGATTTATACATAATGGTAAGGACTTCATAGAAAATGTTTGCATGCATTATTTTTTTAACATTCTTATGAACATTGCCAATCTGATCCACGACATTTCTGCTCAAATCTGTGAAGAGTACACTGAGAACTGCTATCATTCTGTTCAACTGATACTGTAATTACCCTGTGCATTTTAAACCCTGACAAAAATACACAGGAGGTTGACCTTTAGTGTAAAGTTAATAGTTTTAGCTGCCCTAGAGGCTCACCCCTTATTATTGTGAAAGTGGTGGAAAAATATTCAATTAACAGCTTTCACTGGAATGAGTTTACTGGAGATAATAATTGCTTTTCTTTCCCATACAGTGCTACTGAAGTTTATACAGCCAAAGGTCCAAAAAATATGTTTTTCTAGAAAATTGTGTTGAGAACGGGAAGCCTTATCCCAAGGGTTTATAGACAATAGATACGTTTCATGTGAGATACAATGTTATTTTTTTATTATTATTTGTGTGTGAAAATAAAGATATTTGTATATTTGATAAATATTTTAAAGTTAAAATAAATCAAATAAAAAAAAGTGTGTTAAAGTAAATGGAGCAATTTTGATCAACAGTTTAAAGGTTGGACTGGAACAAGCAATTTGGCGGCGGGTGCCGGTATTGGAAGTAGAAGAAGGCATACAGCTGCTTTCAGCATGGTGTGAAATGCCAAAATTCAATATTGTACGAAAACTTTAGAACAAGAGCTGTGTGCCAGTGAATCATGTGGTTGTTCTTACTAATGCCTGTTTAAGTATTTCATCGTGAGAGTGAGAAAGAAAGACAAAGTTGAGACACTGTAGCTTTCGCTTTATAAGAGACTTTAATCTTAATCATATGTTAGGTAAAACCTTAATATCAATCAGATAATCATTCCAGTAAAGGACTACATGGTTTCCTCTCTGTGCTGCAACAGGCTGAGGGAGCGGGGTGCAAGGTTTAATGATCTGCATCTGTCTGCGGTCCCACTGTCACATTCAGTGGTATTGTTTATGACTGCCTGTGACAGGGACCATTTTCTCACAGCCAGAGGGGTGTTTGAGACTGAGCGTCTTTAGTAATAATATATACTGCGTGTCAGAACTATTTATGCTGTGGATAATCTAGTACATTGTATTTTACTGTCATCTAGGGAGAGTTGTGAAACTACATTTAAGTCTCAAATACCTGGAACTTTCTGTGCTGTAAATTATATCACCAATATAGCGATTTGGTGATTCCGTTTGACTTTTTTTATTTTTTTTTATTTTATAAAATAATAATATTAAACAATTTAAAAAAGTTTTAAAAGACAATATTTTTTTTAGAGGGCAGACTACCTAATTTTGGGACTGAGATCAGGTCCTGTTTACTTTTTTGTTTCCATTTCAAGCATCGTCTGAAATTAGGCAATGTAGCTAGTTTGGAAATGCTGGCAACAATGACCGGTCAGATGAGTCTGCACTGTAACTGCATAATTAGTCCATTGCTGAGAAGAGGCTATTTATATGGGTTGAGATTATGTATGTACATTATACACATGCACGTACATAAGTATACTTTCATATACATCCATTTCACCACTTGTTTATTTCTAATGTACCTTTAACTAATTATGTATCAGAAACATATCTACATGAAATACCTTCTTTTTTTTTTAACTCAAATTTTATTGAATTTTTCAAAGGGGGGGGGAATAAAAGTGGGAGTATATACAAAAAAGAATAGAGGGGGGGGGGTAGGGGGAGGAGTTACAGTTTAGGGCCACATCAGCTTGAGTTCATAAAAAGAAGTTGGTACAGTATATATGCAGACATCTTCACAATAACATCCTAGCACAGAATATTATCAACTATACTGAAACCTTAGGCCTCGGGCATGGTCAGCGCTTAGGCGCTGACCCGTGCTGAGGCGCGCTGCTGCTCGGCACTGAGCTCCTGCAGCCGCAATGAGAGCGGCTTTAGCAGGGGCTCGCGCACGCTTCCGCACGCCTGCGGAAGCGTGTGTCTTAACAAATGTTAAGTTTCAGAGCTCGTCGGAGCGCAGGGCCGGTCACGTGAGCGGTTCTCACAATGAGGCCGAACCAGCTTCGTGACGTAACTGGCCCACCCCCAGACACGCCCACGGACGGCACGCGCTCTAAGGCCAGGGAAAGCACAAGCTTTCCCTCAGCCTCAGCGCGCCTCCGCACGGGCGAAGTGTCTATGGACTAAGTGCTGGGGACCCACCCCTCTCCCTTGCTACAACATAATTGTGTGGGAGTTTATTCCCATGGTGTCAGCGCCCCGGACAGGAAATACCTTTTAATAGAGATTTGTGCATCCTCTAGAGTTTTACTTTACACATACTGTACTGCATTAGCCAGTACCCAAGTGGTGAAGTCCTTGACATCAATACAAAGAATTATGTAATGCTGAGTGATTGCTTCAGGGTGACACTCAGTGTACCACAATCTCAGTCTTTGCAAGAGTTCCAGAGGGATAGCCTACAAGGTTGCGCTTATAGTCCCGGCGAAGCGATGTCGCATCAAAACAAATGTATTGAATCCGTCGCGTGCGCGTATAGTAGGAGCGACGCAATGACGCCACGGAAGTCATGTAAATTTGATTTTTCAGTGACCGGAGCGTGACATCAGCGTCGCCATCGCCGGGAGTATAATCGCAGCCTAAATGTGATAGAAGAAGCTACTATACACTGCAGGGCAGATTTGGAGACAAGCCGAGGCACCTCTGTATAAGGACTGGTGGCTAATAAGAAAAAACAAACCCAAGAATGCAGTAATGATACCATCTATAATACTTACTCAACCTAAAAATGCTTGGAATCACACAGCTTTCAACAATAACTCCTGGTCATCCAGTCTCGCACTCTAACGACTAGACCTTTTGAGTTGTGTATAGCAAGGCTAGTATAGATGTCATACAGTATCATCAGGAGTGAGCTATTACAGCGTAAAACCTGCAAGATGTGGTCACAATCAGTTAGGGCAGAGTACAGACTCTATGCCAAGTCACACTAATAACATTCTCTGGGCCCAACTTGAGAGGGATTGTCACGGTAACTAGTGATAGGTTACAATAATACACACCAAAATATCTCTGGGTTGAATTGAACACGACTTAGATATAATAAATACAGTTTATTCCTTAAAGAAGGTGAACACACAAGATATACAAATAACAGGCAAAATATACACTTACTTAGGGTTGGAATGATGAAGTAATCAGGTTACACGATTAGCAATTCATGCAGCAATCACGAAAATACACAAAGACAACTGAGTATAGGATTGACACTGGTTTATATGCAATTCCAGTCCTATACCTTATTATTGAGTACAGGCCATTGGAGAACAATTACCTGCACCCAATCTCTCCTTGCCACCTCACCTGAGGGGCACCTTAATACCCGCCCACTGGGTGGATATTATTCTAATCAGGGGCTTATTTCCCTAGCCCCCGCCCACAAGCTTGGCGGCTTAAAGTCTGGCTTTGCCAAGATACCCTTTGTCCAAGGTGTGAATTACAACACTTAATATCAAGCACCCATGTCCTGCATTCCTTTGTGCTCGCATACACAAGCTGGGTGGGGGAGTCTTTGATCAGGAGTTTATGATAGACCACTTGTCTCCCTGCCTGACCATTAACATAACATATGGGCTCTGAGTTTTTATACCAGACCCAAAATACAATTCACTCTTTAATATCTTCACATATTAAAATAATCCGTTCTGCTGAGCCCAGTGGGCTGAAACTCGCCAGTCCCTCATGCCGGAGGTGACTCTCCATGGTGGCCATGTTTCAGCTCTCTGCGACCCCCAGAACCAGAGATACAAATAAAATTCTTATTACTTTAATGCAGGATTCTCCGCTCTAAAAATGAATCTCTGCTTTTCACGCTTTCCCATTGAAATCAACGGGCTCCGCCGCTATAGGCTTCCAATGAAGCAACTCCACCATTGAAGTCAATGGGCTTCGCCGCTATAGGCTTTCATTGGGCAACTCCGCCATTGAAGTCTATGGGCTCCGCCGCTATAGACTTTCAATGGAGTAACTCCGCCATTGAAGTCTATAGGAAAACCACAGTTCTTTACATTTGCCCATACTCCGTCTGGTTGTTTGGAGAGGGCTGGAAATGGCCATGCAGTCATGCCAGAGCAGTGACTACATGCCACCCAAATCCCAGCCCTCTGGTCCTCGCTGAACCGGAGATATGGACTTACACATTTTACAGTTTTGGACTTAGCCGTTTTAACGCCACGCGGCTTTCTCCCATTGGAATCCATGGCCAGCGCCGCCATAGGAAATGCATGGGCCTGGCACCGCCATTGGATTCAATGGGACCTCCGCTCCGCCATTAGAGTCAATGGCGCGACCCTCCTGCTGAGCTCGAACCTTTATGGGGGTCCCTCATTCTCGGACCCGGTGGTGGTCGTGTGTGGGGGTTCCTAGGGGCTAGGGGCAAAAAGAATTTTATTTCTGGGTGCCCTAGAACCTAAGGTTCCCACGCCAATTGTAGTTGACCTTGAACCGTTAGTGATAAAAGCTCTTTTTAAAGACATTGTATCCGCTCTTGCGGTCTGCGGTTTGGATGGCTGCCAACCCGTTCCTGGAGGTCGGCGTCGAGGAATCCCCATTGAAATGGATGGCTCCATTGACTTACAATGGGGAACCACCGCTCCTCCTCTCAGACGCCACCCGCTGGTCTTCTATGGAAACGGGCCCAAACCGCCAGATCTGCCATTGGAATGCATGGAGCTGCACTGGCGACCTATGGGAGGCTGCAAAATGGAGCCTGAAAAGGCGGGAAAAGGGAACAAAGGGCTATAAACACTGAATTAACATTAACCCCTTCCCTCCCGCATCAATCCTAGTGTATGTGTTGGTGCAAACACTGGAATGAGAACAATACACTTTTACAGGGGAATATACATTTAGATTCTGAAGCAGGATAAAAACACATTACTGGACCGCAGTCCAGTTAACCCCTTGCTTCCCAAGTGAGAGCAGGGGGTGGCCAAATGGGGTGTAACCCCTTTAATACCGGGCCAAACCCCCTCTCCCATGACAGGGATCAATTGTAAAATGGACCACGTTTTGAACCAAGTTGAGTAACACACTTCATTCTTGTCCACTCCTAAAATCTCCCACTCACAAAATGTAATTGTAATAGTTACCACTTTAAAGTCATTTAGCCCTTTTGCTGCTTATCTTATACATTTTGTAAAAAAGGAGAAAAACTGTAAGCATTTTTTATCCAAGGTGAGTAATGTCGGTTAGTTGGATCCAAAGGACAATTATAAATCGGATAAGGCACCTCAAATATTACACGATACAACATATATATTAAGCTTTATTATGTTTTTATAGCTTAAATTATTCTACAGACATGTTTCAAGCCTCAATCCAATAAGTATAATTATCATGACCAAAAACTGCAATGAACTCATTTGTACCACACAAAAATGTAGGTCAAGGAAACAATGGGGCACCAATAATTCATGTCTGCAGGTGAGGAAACATGTTATTTGTTTGCAAATTCAGTGTGCTCAACACTTTGGAGTTTAAGCCAAGCGCCCACAGCAAATAAAAAATAAAAAATAGAAACTATCAATAGAAGCTAGACTGGATTAACTGAACCATAACATCACATACATTTCACACATAACATATATTATTAATTACAACTCAGTCTGATCTAAAGGAACAGATATTAGGCAGCCAACTACCTTCAATGCATCTCATGGCAATTAGTCACTTCCTTAGAGGAAACTCACCAGGGATATCTATTAGCTAGTAGTTCTGTTCCATTAGGTCAGAGAGAGTTTAATTAATGAAACTCCAATATGTAAATAGGAAACGCTCCACATTTACTTTGGCTACTCCAGAGCTCCTGAGTCGTGCTGATCCTTTCTTCTAGTTACTATTTGATATTGCTGCACTCCAGATTTACACTTTATAGAATAAAACACACAATAAATATTTATCTTAAAAGTAATGAGATGAATCACATTTTCAAGTCACTAAATAAATGACAGGCTTGGCAGACCTGTAAGAAAATGCAAAATGCCTGAGAATGAGAAGTTATGTGCCCTTGTGTACTTTGTTGAGTGTTTGCTTGAGGGAGTTGACCTGTTTTTTTTAACCACATTTTAACACGGTTTCAAGCAAAAAAAAAGTCCACATAAATATACCCCCCCCCCTCTGCTGTTTCTAAATGTGCAAAACAATCTGTATTCTAACACTTGGCTTTTGTATGCTTATGTTGAAGAATTTCTCATATTTACTCAGACAGGTGTCATACTTATAATATCATTGCATGACAACGTACACATACCACTTTTGATACATTTTACCTGTCTATACACATTAGTTCTGCATGTACATGTTGATGAATTTGTTATGCTTATTTTGACAGGTTCAGCATGCTTACCATGGCAGAATATTTCATATACTTCAATGTGTTTTTCTTATCCTCACACGTCTCTCAGATATTAGAATGCTTTATTTTTTTAATGATATATTTACCTTTACTGTTCCAACACCTTATCTGTTTATTAAAGGTGTTTCTTTATAATCGTAGACAGGATCATTATTCACTGATATGAGGCCAGGGTGGTATTCATTGTTGCTAAATGCTACACTGACAGGCAGATGAGGTAGAATGAAAATAAAAATCCTAGATAGTAGACTTGAAGAAAAAACCTGCACGGTTTTGTAGCTATCATCTATGAAAAATGGTGGCCCCATAAAATGTATCACAACCTACAATAAATCTACAATCTTATACAATTGTAGCCAGGCCTGGTTTTGACTACCAGTCTGCCCTCCCTGTCATGTAAGGTAACAGTTCAGGCAGTGACAGGACCAATCCTGGGGTTTCTCCACAGAAGCAGCTCCTTTGAGTGACAGGGGAGGAGGTGGAACTAGACCTGTATTCTGCCCAATCCTGAGCTCAGACCTGGTACCTACCCCCCTCCGTACTTAGAGAGTTGCACTTCCTAAATGTAATCAGTTGTCTCTACCCTTGAGAGAGACAGGTAACACAAAGGGGTGTCTGCGCATTGGCATCCCCTGTTCCTCATTGTCAGATCCGCGGCTAAGCCCCGCCCCTCGAACGCATTACGCAACCAACCCAGGGACGCGAGCGGACCCCATCTGCGTGTGCACGCTGCAGCAAGAGGCAGCTCACGCAGACTCGTGCCCATGACGTCCACTCAGGTGTCTACCCAGCGCCTCCAGACTGTCTGAAGTATTCCTAAAAGAGATCTTCAGACTTCACGGAATACCGCAAGTCATCGTGTCGGACCGAGGCTTGCAGTTTGTGTCCAGATTCTGGAGGGATTTCTGCCAAAAACTAGGTATCTCACGACATTTCTCCTGGGGATATCACCCACAAACCAACGGTCAAACCGAAAGGACCAATCAATCTCTCCAACAGTTTATTCGCTGTTTTATCTTGGATGCCCAATTGGGCGGACTTGCTCCCATGGGCAGAATTCTCACACAACAACTTGCGTAACGAATCCACTCAACAATACCCCATCTCCACCAATTTCGTTTTTCACCCTTCCGCTCTTCCCACCGCAGTTCCCAGTTCGGGGGTCCCAACTGCAGAGAACAGGATTCGATACCTCCAGGACTTATCTGAGAAAATTCAAGGAAATCTGAGGCACGCCGTGTCCCTACAAAAGAAACAAGCTGATCGACATCACCGGGGGGCTCCTACTTATGCTCCAGGACAAAAGGTTTGGCTATTGACGAAGAATATTCATTTGAAAGTGAACTCTCCCAAACTGGCACCTAAGTTCATCGGGACTTTTACTATCACAGAAAAGGTCAACCCTGTCACCTACCGGCTGAAGCTGCCCCCGACGATGAGAATCCGATCTCTATTCAACATATCCCTCCTATAACCCTTCTTACTGGACCCCCAATCATCCATCCAGGACGTACCCCCTCAACCCATCCTAGTGGAGGACCAGCAGGAGTTTGAGGTTCAGGCAATCCTCGACCCTAAAGTGTCAAGAGGGAAACTTCAGTAACTGGTACATTGGAGGGAATTCGGACCCGAAGAGCATGAGTGGATCCCTCTAGAACAAGTACACGCCCCCAGATTTGTCCGTGCTTTCCATCACTAGTACCCTTTGAAACCATCCCGGGGTCACCCGGAGGTCTACCCTGAAGAGGGGGATACTATCAGGTCCGCAGCTAAGCCCCACCCCTCAGACACGTCACGCAACATACCCAGGGACGCGCGCGGACCCCGTCTACGCATGCATGCTGCAGCAAGAGGCAGCTTACACAGACACACCCGTGACTTAATTAGGGTGATGAAACCTGGTGGCGACGCACTCGCCCTGCGCCCCGCTCCTCCCACGCGTGCACGCCGCGCAGTGGCTAATGTCAGGACTGCCCTCAGCTGTGTTACACCTGACTCTCAATTAGCTACCTCCTATCGGCTCTCAGTTTACGTCTGCGACCACTCCCTCTGCTGCCTTTCTAATACCCAATCCACCCTCTGCTTGTTGCTGAGCATAAACTGTTGTTTATGTGCCGTGCTTACTGCATCCAGAGTTCTTGCCTGTACCTGTGCCTTGCCTGACCCTTTGTTGTGACCCCTACTTGTACCTGGACTTTGCTCTTCTCTATCCCTGAACCTCGGCTTGCTTCTGGACTCCTGCTCTCTCCTCTGTTTGACCTCGGCTATGGATTACGACCACTCTTCTCTCTCCAACCCCGTACCATGGCAAGTACTACGACCAACCTAAACTCTCCTACCCTGACCCGGCTACACGACCCTGAGTCTGCAATCCGGACCTGGCCCTGTGGTTGTGGGGCGGCTGTTATATACATCCCCACCTCAGCCCTGTGGTCTAAGTCCTGTTTGTAGTGAGCATCCGTTACACTCTTCCCCTTGGGGGATAGTGAGTGATTACCATTCCCCTGGCTCTACTAGAGGGTCAGAGAAGAGTAAGGACTACTTCAGGTGCCCTTGGCTTGGAGGGGAGGTCCAGGGACCATCCTGAGGTTGGAGGTCTGTATTGAGCTGTGCTGAGCAGATATCAGTGTTATTCTGTGTATGCAGAAGAATAAACCGGTTCCAGTTAACTATAACTCCTGCCTGGTGTGCAATATTTCTGGGGGGAGTGGAGTACGTTTCTTCTGTAGGAGATTGCCTCCACACATATAGAGGCGCTGTATCACCAGAGATAAATATCGGTAATGTACCCCAGAAGCCTGTCCAGACATCCTCAATACCACCGGCGGACCTCTCAGTATTCTGGGAGCCAACAGGTAGCATGCACCATACAATGGTAACAGGGGAATCTCCAGAGGGTGGGGGAAACACTGTTACACAATAAATGTTCTAAGTTGACATTTGGATAGAAAACAAAGTGACTAATAACATGTTTTGTACAGAACTTCCAAAAAGGGTCAACACTGTTTTTAAAATGTAGTACAGTATCTTCCTCTGTTCAGACCTGGTGGCTCTTCTTCAAATCTAAGGGCTCAATAGCCTATCCGAAGAAGAAGCCTTATAGTTTTATCTACAGACATAGCCATTTCTAAATATCCTGAGGACAGCCTTATGCTGGCTCATAGGTTAGTTCAGACTCCTTGGTAATTATTATCTTTTAGTTAGTAATCAGACACAGCCAGTAAACCAATCAAGAGTAATTTATTTAGCATTAGTTTCACTCATTCCCAAAATCAGTAGCCTCACTGATTTTTAAAGTAGTCTTGCTCTTTGCCATTAAAATGATTTGATTGACGTGTTCTTTATTTGGCCTCCAGATTTAACTTACTTGGATCCCCGAGCCACAGGGTGTCTACACATTCAAAGGAAAGTGAATAGCATGATTCTTTACAAATTAAAACTTAGAAAAACAGAATGAGCTCATGTGTATATTTTTACACTGAACACTGCGGTCACGGGAGTCTGGAATTTAAATAAACTTAGTATGTTCAACTTTGTAAATCCAATATATGCTTTGTGCAAGCATTGCAAGCACATTATTCGGAACTACAGTATTTTATGGGAAACAGCAGATAGTTATTGTAGCTATACACAAGAATGTGTGTGCCCTAACTTGCTTTTTTCTTTTCAAGAACAGAGAATGGAATACTCACCCATGTGTAAAAACCCAGTACTGGCCTCATCACTTATCTCTTTTATTGTTGTTGTTGTTGAAAGCTCATATTTATTGAAAGATTTGTGGGGTTTATCGGAGACAGAAAAAGAAAGAAGGGGGAGGAGAAAAAACCTAACATGACGGGAAACAATGAGACATAGAAAAGGGAAGAATCCAGAATATGGTAGTCTAGATGCATTGGCTTGTGAAACATATATGTAGTAGTAGTAAAAATAATGTGAAGAAGGATACAGGGCCCATAAAGAAAATAGATGAAAGCAGGAGAGCTGCCTACGGTCACCTTATTAATGAAATCTTAATACACATTCTACATTAAAATAATTAGGGTATGAAGCCATGTTTAAAAATGGTATACAGTTCTCTCTCATGCTGGCAGTAAACCTAGTAAGTATACAGGATTGCCAGCATCAATCATGGAGGTTTGCCCTCACACCCTGGTGAGGTGTCATATGTATTCAAGGGGAGTGGTAACATGCTCTGAGTCCACTGTTAGTGACATCAGAGATGTGGCTGTTCCCTAAGTTATATAAGGCACAGCACTGCCCAAAAACTAGTGGTTCAAGTTACAAGTTCAGTTGCTGTTGGTGTTCTGACTCTGTTCATGAGAGTCATGTGGAGATCTGCAACTGTGTTGCAGTGTCTGATGCAATAGCTGTGAGTCTGTGCAGCTCAAGAGAGACAAGCTGGTGAATCTCCCTGAGGGGAGAGGTGGAAAGCAACTCCATTAGGAGAAGGAGGAACCGTCCAGATGGAGTGCAGCAGAGAGATGAGCGGCTAAGCTGACCGCTGCGAGGGGCAGTCTGCCTGAACCTATAATAAAGATGCCCTTATTCATCAAAACCCTCATGTGTGAGTGTGGAGTTACTGAGCAGAGGAAGGCACCTGGAAGGAGTTCCTCATCAGACCCATCTCCCTGCTTACGCAGAGATCCTGATGAGGTGGAGGCGCTGCACTGGATATAGGTAGGACTCAAAGCACACTACCTCAGCTGCCTGTCTTGCTGATATCCCCATAACAACATCATGCGGGATACTCAGGAGTCCTGTAGCCAACAGATGCACCACCAGACACATCCATGTAATGCGGACCGGTTAGACCACAGGGGCCAATCTGAGATTGGGTGGGTCAGGAGGGTCCAGAAAAACCGTTACAGGTATATACTTTGTTACAAAGATATACAATACAAGGGATTACCACGCCTGAGTTGACCAAAGTATACGAACCAAGGTGGCCAAACTCGATCGCATTTTCCCATGGTATCAGTTAAGTACACTGTCAGTCATGGCTAACATGTCCCATATTTTATTCTTGATATGATTCAATGTGGGAGATGTGGGGAATTTAATTGACTAGTAATTACACATTTAACTGCTGTTAGAACATGAACAGTAAGTTTCTGTGAATTCCTGTCCATATTTGGGACAGGCAGATTTAATATAATATGCCACGGGTCACTTGGGACTTGCTGTCCTGTTAATCTATTGAGCACAAGGAAGATTTTATTCCACAACTGTGTCAGTTTTGAGCATGACTACTACATAGTGACATGGGGTCCTTCTTCCATAGCCTCTCCAGCATAGGGGAGAGCAAGATGGATACATCTAATGAAACTTGACTGTATGAGATACCACCTATATATAGGCATTCTCCTTAATAGTGACACATCAAGGAGTGGGCTGCTGCCTTCCATATATCTGCCCAATCATCTAATTCTGGGGGATTTCCCAACTCATGCTCCCACTGCATCGTATGTATATCTTTTTTCACTCAGGGGAAATAATAACCTAGAAACAGTGGAGGTTACGTTTGAGACCTCAGACGCTGAGCAACATAGAGATTCTATGAAGGGACATGCTTTAATGGGGGCCCATTAAATACAAAATTTCTTAGTTGGATATTCCTCCAAAACTCAGAGGTATGTAAGTGAGTCTTTTATCTAATAGTATCAAAAGGCATAATTTTACAATTGTGGGTCATATCTCTCAGTTTGGACATCCCAGCAGATTTCCATCTCTTAAATTCCTCCTTCTCCTTGCCTGAGGGAAAACAGGCAAGTTTTTTTTTAACATGGGGTTTTGAAACAGGAAAATGGTGAAATGATGGAGAGTTAGCTACTGTATGGTATATATACTCCTATTGGAGTCCCATAGAAGACACATACAGTGGTTTGCAGACATATTCACCACCTACCAATAATGTCACATTTTGTTGAATTACAACTAATGTATGCACAGTTTTTCCAGCAAACATTTTTAATTCAAAGCTACAAAGATGTGTTGGTTAAAGTGAACAGTGTTATATGAGGAGGAGGTTAAATGTCATCAAAGGAAATGTACTGGTTGCATAAATATTCAGCCTCATAACTCAGTACAGAATCACCTTTTTCAGAAATTACTGCTATGAGTCTTTTTGTATAGGTCTCTACTAGCTTTGCACAGTAAGATATTGACAACTTTGCCCATTCTTCACTGGAAAATTGATCCAGTTCTGATAAATGTGTTGGGGATAGTCGATGTACCGCAATCTTTAAGTCTCACCATAAATGCTTGATTCGGTTCAAATCACGACATTGGCTGGACTACTCAAGAACATATATTATTTTCTTGTTCAACCACTCCATTGTGGCTTTGGCTTTGTGCTTTGGGTCATTGTCCTGCTGAAATGGGAATTTCTTGGCTCAAGACTCAAACAGGTTTTCCTAAAGGATTCTCATGTACTTTGTATCATCCATTCTCATTTGTATCATCCATTCTCGCCCATACATATCTGACAAGATCCCTAGTCCCTGTGAAAGAGATGCATCCCATAACATGATGTTGCCACCTCCATGCTTGAAAGTTACGATGGTTTTGACTGGGTGATGTGCAGTGTTGGGCTTGTGCCAGATGTAATGCTTGGAATTTAGGCTTTCCCTCAAACTCAATTGAACTTTTTGGTCTAAATTTCAAGTGTTACGTCTTCCGCAAGCTCAACACTACACACTGCTCTTTAAAAAAAGCTGTGTGTGCTGTGCACGCGCATAGTAAGTGAAACTTCTTGGACTTTTGTCACAGAAATTGTATTTGTATTGGTGATGTTTTAATTAAAAATCAAAATACAATTTCATTGACAAAACGCAAATAAATTTGACTTAGAATGTGCGTACACATCCCTTGTATTTGTACTAAGCGTGATTTCCTCGTGTTTGTTGTGTACGTGTGACTGTGTGACTGTGTGTGTGACTGTGCGTGTGACTGTGCGTGTGACTGTGCGACTGTGCGTGCGACTGTGCGTGCGACTGTGCGTGCGACTGTGCGTGCGCGTGACTGCGTGCGCGTGCGACTGTGTGTGTGTGCGTGTGTGCGTGCGTGTGACTGTGCGTGCGTGCGTGTGACTGTGTGTGCGTGTGACTGTGTATGCGTGCGTGCGACTGTGTGTGCATGCGTGTGACTGTGTGAGTGTGCGTGTGACTGTGTGTGTGTGCGTGTGACTGTGCGTGACCGTGTGCGTGCGTGCGTGTGCGTGACCATGTGCGTGCGAGCGCGTGTGACTGTGCGCCTGCGTGACGTATGCGCAGCCCCCCTGCACCTCACATATCCCCCTAACCTATTCACCCCCAATACAGCTCCATGAATCCCACCCCAATACCCCCTGCTCTCCCCCTAATGATACACCCGAATAGCCCCTGTCCCCCACCCCTGATGATATAGCCACACCAATACCCCCTGCCCTTCCCCTAATGATACACCCCATCTCCACAGTCCGGGCACGCACTCACCGGGCTGCAGGAAGAGGCTGCCCCAGACCCTTCCCTCCCGCACCGGGCTCCATGTCACCCCCTCCCGCATGAAGCTCCTCTCCTGGGTGGCCGTGGCCAGCAGGTGGCCGGACGGCTCGTGGGACTGGTACAGAGCGAGTTCCAGGCGGAAAGGGGTCTGCACATCCCTCCGGAGCAGCCTCCTGAAGGGAGTCCATGGCTGCAGGGACCACAGGAGCCCCTCGGGCTCTACCCCACAGAAGCTGCCGCCCTGCAGGGCCGGGGAGCGGCTCAGCTCCAGCTCCCCACCCGGTACCGGCCCAGGGAGGTGAAGGTCTCCCCTCCTTCACCAGTCACAGTCACCTCCTGCCCGGAGCTCAGGCCTGAGACTGACATGCAGCGGCTCATCCCACAGGCAGCATACGGGGAGGCCTGCAGGGACACGGACATGCACCAGGAGGAGAGGCTGCGGGAGATCAAGGCCTGCAAAGGGCCCCGGGGGAACAGTGTGGGCTGCAGTGTTCCTGTGAGGAGAGCCGTGGCGTCTTGAGCGTCGCCATGACTACCGTGCTGCATCATTACTGCGCATGCGCGACGCGGGCGTGTGGGGGGAACGGCGCCGCTGCCAGCCGCATGCATGTCTTTCCACTGCGTCCCCATGACTACTGCACATGCGCGGCCTGGCAGCGGACATGGGGGAACGGCGCCGCTGACAGCCGCTTCTGCGCATGCGCAGCCCCCTCCACCTCACAATTCGCCATTAGTAATGCGCATGCGCGCCATTGCAGTGGACTTATGGGGAGACTGGCGGCCGTTAGGAGCGGCGCCAGCGGCGATAGCCGCCGCCGCATGTCACAGCAGGCGTGTGGGGGGAGTGGGATGGGGAGCCGTGACGTCACTTCCGTTTCACATTTCGCCCCCAACTCTCCCGTTTTACCCCATCAGAATAGGTGCCACTAAAGAAGTTTCACTTCAAAAAGCTCTGTTAGAGAGTGAAACGTGCATTGGGGAACATGACCTAGCATGACGTCATATGGGGGTGGATTTTTGAGACAGCGAGCCATGGATGAAATACAGTGCTAAAAATCTGGAAGTACCTAAAGGGAGGTAAACTCAAAGCCCTCCAATACTACTCCAGCAGTTTCTGATATACAGTTGTGTGAAAAAGAAAGTACACCCTCTTTGAATTCTATGGTTTTACATATCAAGACATAATAACAATCATCTGTTCCTTAGCAGGTCTTAAAATTAGGTAAATACCTCAGATTAACAACAACACATGACATACTACACTGTATCATGATTTATTTAACAAAAATAAAGCAAAAATGGAGAAGCCATGTTTGAAAAACGAAGTACACCCTTACTGCTTCCATAGGAATTAAGATGCTAAGTAGCAGACAGGTGCTGCTAATCAAATGCCCTTGATTAATTGATCTTCAGCAAATCAACAAATCATGACATGGTGTAATATGTCATGTGTTGTTGTTAATCTGATGTTGTATTTACCTACTTTCCTGCTAAGCAACAGATGATTGTTATTATGTCCTGATGTAAAATCATAGAATTCAAAGAGGGTGTACTTTCTTTTTCAGCATACATACATACATACATATCACATTATAGCGCAATCCACTTATAACGCGGTCGGAGCGTGGCTCCTGATTTAAAAACATCTCCATTTTTATTTTTAAACATTCAATGCTTTATATAAATTATACCATATCATACTAGAATTGAACCCAGGACATTTCATATGCTATTGCCAATTCTCTATCTGCAAGCCACATGGTTTGTGTGATGTCACAGACTCTAAAAAACAAACGTAACATATAGTACACAGTGCATTAACTGTAGATGTTAAGTATATTTATAGTATGTTTTATCACACCAATTCTTTGGCGTAGCAGGTAGGGAATTGATCCTAGCATATGAATAGTCCTGGGTTCGATTCCTGCATGTGTATTATATAAAATGTATTCATGTTCAACTCCCACATGGTGTAGAGGTGTGTGTATATGTGTCCGTAAGCAATAAAGTATTCAACGGTTAAAAAAAAAATCCCACATGGTGTAGGGTTGTGTGTATATGTGTCCGTAAGCAATAAAGTATTGAATGGTTAAAAAAAAAAAAAATCCCACATGGTGTAGGGGTGTGTGTCATGTGACCCTCCTCTACGCTCGGAAGTCTATGTAAGTGCCGTGCACATGGACGCAGCCTGATGTTGCAGAGAGAAGAGAGCTGCAGATGCCGGTAAGTCCTTGCGCTGTGAAATTTTATAACGCGATCCCGGTTATAACGCGGTCTCATTCTGTGGACCCAGAGGACCGTGTTATAACAGGGTTCAGCTTTATATATTTGCAGCTATTCTTTACTGCCTAGTCGCTCAACTCATGCAAAATATAATTAACCCTTCACTGAAAGAAGTCATACCTACATCACAACTTTATCTTTCCCACCTGCATCTTATTGTTGTTTGTTTTTAGTTTATAGTTCAATTGATCCTTGAAATTATATTTTACAATTATTTTAAACAAATACTATTAAAAGTTCTATCTTAAGGATCATAGATATTATATACTGTATCACATTTATTATAAACAAACATTGCTAAAAGTTATATTTTAAGAGTTCCTTTTGTTGCACACGCATGACTTTCTTTTTATATTAATTATCCACATATGGATTTTCAGTGTGCACATAGTTAAATGGGTATCATTTCCTGAAAGAAATATGAACAGTAAAGTCCAGTATCAGTGCGACAGTACATTGAACAGGTAGTTATCAACCATTTCTTGATGTACTTTGGTGTGAAGCCATATGATATAATAATTGGAGTATAAATTCAAATCCTTGTACAAGCTGTAATAACACCAGTTGCCAAAATGTAACTCAGATTATAGTAGTAGCCGTATAGTAAGGCATAAGTCTCCAAGTGGGATTTAATGTGTAATGAGGAAAGATACAGACTGTAAGGCAAATCTATCCTGTTAACCACCACACTTAAAGGAGAAAGTACTTAGAGTGTAATGGCAAAGGTATATATGTAACACAGGAACAAACCTCCATGAGGTAAGGTTACTCACAGATAGATAATGGCTCCAATGTCTACTTTGTGTCTTGTATTAGAAGGTTAAATTCTCAGCAGAGATTAATTTGCTTCTTCAAGATTGGTTTGTGGGTTGTTTTTTATGTTGATCTTCTAACTTTCTAATCTCCCTATTTACTTCTACTTCCCGATGCTGTGAGGAATCGCTATCCCAGTGGGCTAGACTGTCACCTCACCTTAAAGACCCTTCCACGACTGACATCCAGGATGCACAATCTCTTGGTCCTGTTACGCGCGCGTGCGGATCTTGCGCGGTCTGACTCTCTGCTCTGACTCCGCCCCCTGTTCCAGCGTGCGAAGGGTCCCCGTTGACGCGCGTCCCAATCTCCGCCCCCGTTCTGGTGACGGACAGGACCGACGTGGGAGTGACGTGCGTACCAGGCTCCGCCCCCTGACCTCCGTGACACGTGCGATCGGAACCCGCCCCCGTTCTTGATCAGGCTGCATCATAGGGCACACCTGTGTGCACCAGCAGCCACTAGGATTCCGCTTCCTGGTTCTTTCCTGACTTTCTTTTGGAGGATCTCCCTTTATATGCCTGCCTATTCCTGACTCTCATTGCTGAGCATAGTCTAGTGTGTCGCCGTGCCTTGCTGCATTCAGTTCCATTACCTTTCCTTGCCTTACCTTGCCTGTTAACCTCTTGTTGCCTGACCCTGCTTATCTCTTGGACTCCGCACCTCTCCTCTCCTGATCCGGCTACAAACGACCATTCTCCTGTCTCCAGTCCTGACCTTGGCCTAGTACTCCAACGATCCGCTACTCTCCTATCCTGTACTTGGCTACGCACCCCGACGATCCGCAACTCTCCTCTCCTCTCCTGACTTGGCAAGTACCATCTACTATTCTCACATCTCTAACCCTGACCTGGCTTGCACGACCAATCTACATCCTAGGCGCGCCCGCATGGCTGTGGGTTGGCATTACTCAATTCACTACCTCAGCACCGCGGTTGCGCTTTGTTTGTGGTGAGCTACACGTTACAGATGCGCTCTATTATTTTTTATTGTAGGAGGCTGTGCTGAGAGAAAACAGATACAGACCGGCGCCTTGAAAATTAAAGTCCAATGATTGTCCAGATGTACTGTAGAGGTGTTATACTCCACGTAAGGTGTCAAATCCTGTACAACTGGATCGACTTTGTAACTCCGTACATCTGGAGAATCATTGGACTTTATTTTTCAAGGCGTCGGTCTATATCTTTTGTCTCTGTATTGTGTTCTGACTTTGTTCAGTCAGTATTATCAGGCTGCCTACCTCATATGTATGAGTTTCTTTGTGCTCTTGTTTTAATATTATATTGAGCACATGCACTGTATTTGTGTTTATCACACATAAGCGCTTTTGAAGCACCAATCTCTTTTTTTCTGTTCAGGCTGTGCTGAGAAAGACAACATGAATCAAGGCTTTGTGTGCCTCCCATATCGATGTGTATGGGATGGATATCAGGGGTGCTGTTGACTTCAAAATAAGTTCCTTGTGAATTTTAGTCCAAGCCTCTGGGTTACACAAAAGGGATTCATTGAGTCTCCATTGGAACTGTCTAGGCACAGAGACCATCCTATCTAGAGAAAGGAAAAGGGGTGCAAGGTCTAAAACAGGGAAGTACTTTGCTTGAGATATCTGGTGAATCAGCGAGAATATAGATTATTTGGGAGTAAGCATTATGGTCTTGAGAGAAAATTGAATAATCTCTTTCCATCGGATTCACATGTCTCCAGGCATCAGTAAGCCCATGCGGTGAAAACTATCAGCGTCAGACTTATCTCTGCTATTAAGCTGACCTCTATTTACTCTTGAACTGTCCATCGAAAGCATAGAGATAACATTGAAATGCCCTCCACATATCAGAGTACCGTTCTTAAACTGCTTAAAATATTGGCAGAAGCGATTTAAAAATTGAGTGTGAACAACATTGGGTTAATATTAAATATTTCTAAGGTCACTAGGGAAGACCCCATAGTCTCAGTAATTACAATGTACCTTGTCTTTTGTACAGGTTTGGGGCTGAAATGAAAGAGATTTATGAACTAAAATTGCAACACTCTGGTTTTATCATCTGCCGAGGCCTGAAATACACCAGGGAAATGTCAATTATGAAGCAACCTATTATCTTTTTTTACATAAGTGTGTCTCCTGAAGGAAAATTACTTGGCCTTTTAGCTATTTAATATCACAGAAGCCGACTTCTTTTTTTTGTAGTGAATTTAACCCTGTATTGTATTGTATGTCTTTATTTATATAGCGCCATTAATGTACAAAGCGCTTCACAGTAGTAATACATGTGGTAATCAAATAAATTACAGATCATGGGAATAAGTGCTTCAGACATAAAAGTAACATTAAGGAAGTCCCTGCATTTTGGGGTCCCTGCTTTGGCACACTGCATGTAATAACCTTGATTGCCATCTAAATAAAATAAATGACATATGTATTGTCAGTGATTTTAACTGATCACAGCTAAGAATTTGGATGGACAATTATACTACTATGATATTTCTATACTACTTTGATATTTATTATATGGACGATCTACAATTGTGTCATCTTCGTTAATCGGCTGTATATGTGGTTTTCTGGGCAATGTGTAAATATATAGTAATTTAAAGTGACGAGGCTGAATTTGGGATAATTGCTGTTTGATGAAGGATTGACCATTTACTGAATTCCTGATACTTACAACAACAAATCCACACTTTCCAGGACCTCTACTGGAACTGTCCAAATGGGTCAATAATGTCAACCATTACTAGGAGTTAAATGACTTAGGGGCCTTTACCAAGATCATATTTGAATTTTTATTGTGTCAAAGTGCTAAAACGTGAACAGACTTTCATAAAATGTGTGGTATGTACTGTATGAAGGACGTTATGTGACTTCATAAATATGTTGCATAGGCTTGGATTCATCCAACTGCGGTAACCTAAAAATTTCGATACTATCACCCAAAAAGGTGTGTTATTTTATAGTGCAATACATCAACGTTGCATCGCCCAAAAAATTGCACTTTTTATCCGATGCTTTAAAAATATCGGATCCGGTAAAACATTGACATAATACCGCATTTTGGGGTATTTTCATTCTATATATCAAGTTCTGATATATATCGGAATGGGATTAATGCTAGAAATAAGGCAAGTTTTCTTGTCCCCTACTCCAGGCTGTTGTTAGCCCTACCTTTCCTATGTATTGAATAGCAAATAAATTGGTAATTATATAGGCAATATAAGCTAAACTGCATGATAAAATATTACTTTTAAGACATTACCGTACATATTAAGCCCTTAGTAGCCCAAATGGGCAACCAGTCATGGCTTTCCATGACAAGCGGACCACAAAGCGTTACAACGAAGTTAATATCAATATAAAACTACCTTTCCCCCTTGGCCACCTTTGTGGCAACTAAAGTATTGCTAGCAATGCTCTCCTAACCGCTAATGTAATCATGGGGTTAACCCGTACCACCCTCCCCGGGGAAACTACCAATATGACCCGCCCTCCTTCCTACCCCCACCCTCTGGGCTAATGGCCAATAGTCAGATTAGGAGAATGTGTCTAATAAGGATTTTGGACATTCCCACAAAAAAACTAAAATAATATTAATATAATTTTGAAAATATTAAAACAAAATACATACTGAAAAACAACCTTGCAGCCATAAATCCATTGATTGTCACTTTGGTTACCCAGGCCCTCTCTATGTGGGCCTAGGTAGCCACATTGCCAATCAATGTTTACCTGTACTAAACCTTTTGTTACTTGCCTCAGCTTGGATGAAGGCCGTTCTCATCCTCATGGCTGAAATCCAATAAACATGGGCAACCCTTAAAAAAAACTGTCATGTGTGTTAGGAGATTTAGGTACTGTAGCCCAGATCCACAGATGGGTGCTAAAACACATGCATTGAAAGTGTATATATAATACAGGTGCGCCGACGAGTATTCTAAAACTTGCCTTAAACTTACGTTGGAAAATCTGGGGCTATCACAAGATCCAGGTACATGCTAGGGACATGCTGCAAACATTTCAGTGACATTACTGCAGATACTAATGGCCCATCGGATTAACACAGCAGGGGTCCCTGGCAGCCCCATTCAGTTTGAATGGGACTGCCAGGAACCCCCGCTGTTAATACGATTGGCTATTAGTCTGTCTTCAGAAATGTTGCAGGATGTACCCAGCATGTACCTGGGTCTTGTTGGTGATTGCCCCAGATTTGTTTTAGAATACTCGTCGGCACTACAGTATGGTTACTTTATTTTATATTTTTATCACGTATGCTTTCTGGTTTTGTATGAGGTGATGCTGGATATGGTCTCAGGAATAGGGAATTTTCTCCTAACAGATATGTTTTTGCTATACTGTAATGTTCACTTAAGTGTGTCCAATATTACCTTCATAAGGAAAATACTGTCTCAAATTATATTATTATTTTCTGACATATTTTTCTGTCAATGCAATTATTGCACTAGTTCACATGACCACGTTCGGATACATTTCTTACAGTGTTGCAAATGTATTTAGGCCAATTTCTTTGCAGATGACATAAATAAATGTCACTTTTAGTTTGGATATGTACCCTATTATATTCATATATTCAGTAAGAATAAAACAATATATGCAAACACAGTATCCAGTCATTCTTCATAAAGCAATCTATATATAGTGCTATGTGTCACTGTCTTTATTGTATTGGGAAGCACATTTGTTATTATTAATGGATGTGTTTTGTTGTGTGTATATCCATACGTAATACACTGTTGATGTAAGAAATGTTTGCATCACATGTGATTAGAGTTATATGAATGGCAAATGATGATTATCAGGCAAACTATTAATTAACTTGTAAATAATTGATACAAACTTTACCAAACGTACATGAAAATTTTAACACTTTATCAGACGTCAGAAAAACAACATAATTATTTATATTGATTGTGATACAATCACTGTCTCTAGGTGTTGGAATAGGGCAGCTATGGGACTTTCCAGCGTACAGAGAGTTAATTTCCCCTAGAGTAGCTAGCATCCCAATATATACATATACTGTATGTGTGTCAAACATTGTTAAATATAACTGTATACAACTTGATAGTCACGTTTATTTCTTTTCTTCCCCACTTACGAGGGGTGGAATCCTCATCTATAATAAAGCCTAGCTGCTCCTTCTTAGGCCACGTATTCGTGGCCCTACACGTAATGGCGAAGGCAGGGCGTGGTAGTAGTGCTACTAGAAGGTGTAGGATGCGGTGTTGGATCTGTTCATCCCGCTGCTGCCACTGTTGTGCTGATGGGTGTGGTCTGTGGACCTGTTCAATTAGGCCACATACTTGTTCAGTGCTAGAATTAGGTTGCGTTGCAAAGTTTTGGATGTTATTTCCAATTTTTCATAAATCAATATTTTGATGCTGTAGGAATAAAACAATGTCTAATTCAATTTTAAGAGCCTTCTTGCAGAGCTTATTGTCATCTGTTTTGACCACTAACTCCTGTTTCCTGAGTGAAATACCTTGTTATTTTGTTTTGGTGTGATCTCTCACCCTGTTATCCGTACAAACCAGGTCTTGGCGATGGATGTTTAGTTTGCGCAGTACCTGTGCTTTGTGTACTGTCATTATCTTCTGTAATCATTGATATTACAGAAGCCTATGGTAGAAATATTAGTAATGCAACCGCGATGCTGGAATTAATGCGATATTAACGGATCACATTAATTCCCGCATCGTGACAACGGGTTAAATATTGCACCCGATAAACTATTATAGCAATCTTGATGACTTTGGTCAAAAAATTGCGTTAATAATAAGTGATCTTTTTTTTTTTTACCGGCTCCGATGTTAACTTAATTTTAACTGAGTTTTTGTGTAAATAGGCATAAATTATACTGCATCTTAAAAAGAATCCTATTTGCTAAGATTCCAATAATTCTTCCTTTGCCAAAATAAATGACTACTGTTTTACATGAATTATAATTCCACAGTGATCTATAAAACTACAAGTAGGATTCACTGATTTCCTAACATATTCTCAACAGTTGACAGCCATGTGCATCAAGCTTGCGTACTTAATGGTTGAGTACTGAATATGCAAACAGCTTTGAACCAGTGAAAATGTTACCAAACCTAATCTGACATGTATGGGCTAGCAGCCAAGCAAGCTATGTCAATTCTTGTCCATCTTTAAATAAAATGTCTGTCATTTTCCTGCAGTGTCTTTGTTCAAAAGAGATTATCTGCCACTGTTTATTGAATGTCTGAAGATCACAGGCTGAAATAAAAATAATGTAAATCAGACAGGCTAATTCAACTGAATGGAAAAAGTGGTGAGAAATTATTAACAGGATTAGACATTGGCCACAGGCATCTATAACAGCAGCCAAAGTTTGGTTAGACATGTACAGAATGAGTATTGTTTTCTCATATGAGACAACCAGAATGTCTTAAATAAAACAAAATCTGCTTTACTCCAAAAAATTGCACATGAAAGCAGAATAAAATTAAATAAACTGATGGTTAAAATAGTTTTTCCCCCCATTGCTCAGGGTTTACAATGCAGTCAGTAAAGAGGTTAGAAAGCCCTAATCCAAAGATTGGCTCTCTGCACTGAGATTCACATCGGATTCAACTTTTCCCTTCACCTTCAAAGGAAAACCCTCAATGGCTTTGACAAAGGGCTGGGAGCCCGAAACATGTTAGAGTACCTCTACAGCGTCATGTGAACCCTGTTTGTCTTGTTCCTCAATAAAGAAGTTCATTTTTATTGCACCTGATCCAGCCACCGTCACATCTTTTTTCTATATGCACCTCAAAGCAGTGCGCTGCCTGCACGTCCCCTCCAGGGATACGCCCTTCAATGGCTGAAAGCCCTCTGCAGTGAGGTCCAGCAAATCAAGGTACTGTACTGTGAAAACTATAATCATCTCAGGATCTATACTCCACATGCCAAGAGACACCATCCAGCTTTCATTCTTATCCAGCAAATAACCCTCCTTCACTGCATTTGTATATGTTATCCAACTGGGATAAAGATACTTTTCAATACACAGTACTCCAGCAAAATTCTACAAGTCACAAGTAAAGTGCCATTGTTCTGCAAACCATGCTGTCTGTACACGTGTATATTATCAACTGGTTCTAGACAGAAAGGTTTTAGATTTAAAGAGAACACAGGTTGCTTCTGATGGGTCTACACCACTGTCTATTACACAGCACAGCAGGCAGGCGGAACAGATCCGTTCTATCATCAATAAGCACTGGGAGGTACTTACCTTAGACAAAGATCTTCAAGAGTTTTATCGCATAAAAAAAAGCCAAGTCACTGGCTAATGACCTCTCGCCTAATTTATTTACGTCATGGTCAGACAGTACGTCTGAATTAAATCGAATACAAGGTTTCTTTAAATGTGGCAACTGTTGCGTTTGTTGTTATATAGAACGTGTCAGGGCACTCTAATACAGGCCAAAGCGTATCAATGAGTCCAGAATTATGGAAAAGTGGGTGAAAACATAATTAATGCAATAAAGGCGAGTATATCCATGAAATGCTAAGATGACATATTGTCCCTGAAAACGGAATAAGTGAAAAAATCACCAACCCTCTGTTTCATTGGGAGTGTCCAAATCAATGGTAAATAGTGTGTACTCACAATCACCTACTTCCTGTTACTGGAAAAGTGTATAAATCGGGGAACACGTCCCCCGCGGTGTGTTCCCTCCTTACCTGCTGCTCCACAAACCTCCACTCTTCTTACAGAGCACGCGCGTCCACGGAGAACTTTCAATATTTCCACGGAGCTTGGCTCCGTCCCCGCTTGCGACGCGCATGCGCCACACGCGGCGCCCACGCGTGACACGTGCACCGCTCCCCAGCTGCGAGTCAACCTTCATTTACACTCCCACCTGTCTCTTGCACCTCCCAGCCTATCCCTGCCTCTGCAGAGGCCGCTCCTCCGTTCCACCCCCTGTCTCATTGGTCACATCCCTTCATTTATGCTCAGCTGTCCCCTTCATTCTTTGGCTGAGCATAGTTCATGGTAGCCTTGCATTTCCATATCCCTGTTACTGCTGCGTTTGTGTTGTACCTTGCCTTACCTTGCTTTGCTGTCTGATCTCCTGTGTACCGACCCGGCTTGACTTAGAACCCTTCTCTGGATACTGAACTGGCTTGACTGTGGACCCTTCTCTGGATACTGCCCCCGGCTTGCCTCTGACCTGTTACGCCGGTGCTGCCCGCAGACCAGACCCGTCCCTTCTACTGCGGTGAGGAACGTATATGGGCACGTACCCGCAGCAAAAGGAGCGTGTCCGTAGTGTGGTGTTTTAGGCGTTGCCAGGCCAGGTGATGTTAGCTAGCAATACTCGCCGGTACCGGTGAAGAAGTGCCGTCGTGGTTGCCGTTTAGCCAAGGTCAGGGATTGGAGAATTCCGGAAGGTCGTTGTCCAAGCAGGGGTCGAGAGCCAGAGATAGACATCCGCCAAGCCAAGTCATAACATGAGAGAATAAGAGAGAGAATGCCAGAGTAGTAATCCTAGTGGAAACTATGTCGAGCAATGAATGAGTGGCAAGACAGGCAATATAAAGCGTGACTGATCAGTAGGAACAGGAGGCAGGCCTGGAGGAGTGCATGGAGCTGTCCTGGATAGGCTGTCGAAAGGAGGATACAGGTGAGCAGTCTTTGAGCCTAATTGAACCTTGTGTGTGTGTTGGGGGTGGAGACTCACTGCAGGATCAGTGAATAAATTAAAAGGATCCTGCGCACGCTCTGTAACAGAGACGGGCGCGCGCCCGTGAACAGCAGCAGCCGTCACAGCTCGAGCCGCTTGCGGCTCGGCAACCGCCCGCTGGGGATGAGAAAGGAGTCCCCAAATTACCGAGACCGGAGGGAGTCGACGTCGGGAGCGTCCCGCAGTAGCAGGCAGAACACGAGGTGTAGGCAGTCCACGCCGCGGCCGCCGCGACCCCCGGATCCTCACAGTACCCCCCCCCCTCAGGATCGGCCTCAGGACGATCCTCCCAGGGTTTAGATGGAAATTTCTTTCGAAAACGTTTGAGAAGTCCAGGTGCATGGATATCTTTAATAGGTACCCATGATCTCTCTTCGGGTCCAAAGCCCTTCCAATGGACCAAGAACTGAACCTTACCTCTTGAGAGGCGGGAATCCAGTATAGCCTGGACCTCGTACTCTTCGTTGCCCTATATGATCACTGGGTCTGGTCTAAGAGTGTGGTCCGTAAAGAGGGAACTGGAGATGAAGGGTTTGAGAAGCGAAGTGTGAAAAACATTAGGGATTCTCATGTTTTGAGGTAATTGAAGTCGGAAGGACACCGGGTTTACCTGCTCCATGATAGGAAAAGGACCCAGGAACCTGGGTGCCAATTTGGGGGATGGAGTTTTGAGATGGATATTCTTGGAAGACAACCAAACCTTGTCCCCAGGCTTGTAGTTGGGTGCAGGTCGGCGACGATGGTCAGCCTGGGTTTTAGATGCCAGAGATGTCATGTTTTGAAGTGCAGATTGAATTCCACATATAGGGTTTTAACTTGAGGCAGTAGAGTGCCGGACCCGTGTGGAACAGCTGACTGCTTCTTCTCTCCGTGACTCTCGTCGGGCCAGCTGGTGAATGGCGTCTGACGTCACATCCGATGTGGGAAATGACGACGTCCGGTCGGGGAGCTTTGGAGACGAGCAGTAGGGAAACACAGCAACTCGGGCGCCTTCAGTACAAGGGCAAAACTCTGTGGTCAAATCGGCGCATTAATACAATAATACATAATAAAATACATAGCTAAAAAAGACTAATAATAGAGCAATAATAAAATAGACTAATGAATATGTAATAATCATACAACTGTATTGTATTAATGCGCCGATTTGACCACAGAGTTTTGTACCGCATAATTAAGGAGAACCTGTGTGAATATTAAATTGATTGATTGATTAGATTAATTATGTATCCTATATATTAGTATGGACCCACTAGGGGTATTATTTGTGCTCCTGAGGAAGCTGTCATAGACAGCAAAACGCGTAGAGCCATTCGTAGTTGCTGCAGCTGCCCTTGTACTGAAGGCGCCCGAGTTGCTGTGTTTCCCTACTGCTCGTCTCCAAAGCTCCCCGACCGGACGTCGTCATTTCCCACATCGGATGTGACGTCAGACGCCATTCACCAGCTGGCCCGATGAGAGTCAGGGAGAGAAGAAGCAGTCAGCTGTTCCACACGGGTCCGGCACTCTACTGCCTCAAGTTAAAACCCTATGTGTACATGAATTATGTACTTATTGTGAGTACGATTCCTACTATTCCCTTTTATCTATAATTTTTATTGCGATCTGTACCATGGTCTGCCCTTGTTTTACATGACACTCATCCTGCAATACCTCCTGTCTGAGAATTGATCTGGCCACATTTCCTGCTGAAAACCACTGGCACTGCTGGGGATCCAGACCCACTTCTACCGGTTATGTAGACAAATGCGGTTTTTATTCTGACCTGCTGTAAGTAGGCACTGCTACAGAGCCAAGATTTTATCTATCCAGATTGTGTTGATTTACTGCACTATTATATGTTTCTTATTTTTTTGGTGCATTCCTGATATCTTCGCTTCCTTCCCACTTTGGACAAGAAATTTCTGTAAGGAATCTGTACACATTCCTTGGAAGGTTGAGAAATTTATTGGAGTTCACCTTTACACACAGTGTTTATTTACTAATTTTAGGCACTATTATTCACATATTGGGTGTTTTTAGCGCCGTTTCAAATCACGTTAGAGAACCGCACCAGCCCCACAGTCAGAAGCATCAACCTCTAGGGTGAATGGAAAATTAGTGTTCGGATGTCGAAGGATGAGAGCAGAGACAAAGGCTTGTTTCAGCGTTTTGAAAGCCGTGGCTGCCTCGGGTGACCAAGATGAAAGATCTGCACCTTTTTGGGTCAGTGCCGTGATAGGAGCGATGATGGTGTAAAAGTTACGAATAAACTTCCGGTAATAGTTGGAAAATCCTAAAAATCGCTGAATAGATTTGAGGGAATTGGGTTGCGGCCAATCCACGACGGCTTTCAGTTTCTCTGGGTCCATGGCCAAGCATCTGTTGGAGATAATGTACCCAAGAAAGAAAGTGGTAGACTGGTGAAAAAGGCATTTCTCCATTTTAGCAAACAACCGGTTCTCTCGGAGGCGCGAAAGCACAAACTTCGTGTGGATGATATGGTCCTGTACGTTTTGGGAAAAAATAAGGATGTCATCCAGGTAGACAATCACAAAGCGATTAAGGACATCCCGAAAGATGTCATTGATAAAGTCCTGAAAAACTGCTGGTGCATTGCACAAACTGAAGGGCATCACTAGGTATTCGTAGTGCCCGCTACGGGTGTTGAAGGCAGTTTTCCATTCATCGCCTTCTCGGATACGGATGAGGTTGTATGCCCCACGGAGGTCAAGTTTGGTAAAGAGGTTGGCCCCCTGAAGCCTGTCGAAGAGTTCAGAGATGAGTGGGAGTGAATAATGATTTTTCACCGTAATATGGTTCAGACCTCGGTAATCAATACACGGTCTGAGAGTACCATCCTTCTTCTTTACGAAGAAGAATCCGGCCCCCGCGGGAGAGTTGGAATGACGTATAAAGCCCCGCTTTAGATTCTCACGAATATATTCATCCATGGCTTCCGTCTCGGGCAACGAGAGAGGATAAGATTTGGACTTTGGCAAGGTGTATCCAGGTACCAGGTCAATCGGACAGTCATAGGAACGATGAGGGGGTAAGAGCTCAGATTGCGTCTTGCTAAAAATGTCCAAAAATTCTGCATAAGGGGGAGGTAATTCCCTCTTAGGATTGGTTAGCTAGTAGATGGGACGGACGTTCCGTAGACGAAGAAGATTCCTCTGAACTTGACCTCCAGTCAATGGGATTAGGGGATATCCAATCGATGCGCGGATTGTGCTTCTGCAACCAGGGCAGGCCAAGCATGACCGGTGTACCCGGGGCATGAATCACGTCAAAGCCCAGGGTCTCTTTATGAGAGTGAGTAGAAAGAGTGAGTAGAAAGGGTGATAGGTGATAGGTCCGGTCTCCAAGGAGATATAGTGAGTGGCCGATTATCCATCCCGACCAAGGCAACGGGGGATTTCTTCTTAGAAAGTGGGATCTGATTTTGTTCAGAAAAGGTCTGATCCATGAAGTTCCCTCCTGCGCCGGAATCGATAAATGCTGCTGTGGAGGTGCGGAAGGTAGGGCCAGAAAGGGAGACGGAAATGGTCAATTTTTTAGGGAGCTCCCTTCTGGATAGGGGACAAGGAGATTTAGCACCCAGGGAGCGCCCCTTTGTACTCACTGGGTTTGGTAGTTTCCCAGAGATGGTGGACTGTCACGGGTACGCTGCTCAGAAGATCCGCAATGATGGCACGACTCTCCGGTTGAGCGAAATTGTCGTAAGGGTGCCCGAGGTTGCTGGACTCCGAGTTGCATCGGCTCTGGGGCTTCCAGCGCAGGCAGCGGTGAGAAGACGGGTCTCGAGGTAGTAGAGAACCTGGAGACAGGAGCACGGAAAGGCGTGGACCGGGGTTGCTGACGCTGAGCGCGGCGTACCTGAAGACGCTGGTCCATACGAATGGCCAGGGTGATGAGGTCCTCCAGAAGTCCTGGGTTGAGAAGCAAGTTCATCCTTCAGGGAGTCCGATAGGCCTTTCCAGAAGATGGAGACTAAGGCCTCCTGACCCCAACGAGTCTCAGCTGCTATGGTCCTGAATTCCAAGGCATATTGGGCCACAGGTCGACGTCCCTGTGTAAGCTGCAGCAGGGAATCAGAAGCAGTCTCTTGTGCGGGGGTATCGAAGACATGTCAAAAGTCTCGTCTGAAGGCTGCGTAATCTCGAGTAATATAAGGACGCAGTTCCCAGATCGGGGAGGCCCATGCCAGTGCATTACCTGTGAGCAGACTGTACACATAAGCTCCTGAAGAAATCCTAAGGGAAGAAACGCGTAGAGTGAGGGTGATTCAAAGCCAGCCCTCCAAACCGGAACTCCCGAAGTCTCACTGACGTCACATCCGCCCTGCTGGAACACAGGAGTGAGACGCACGCCGAGAAGAGGGAAGGAAAAACTGCACCAAGATACCGGAGGCGAGATGCATTGCGTATCTAAATGCTTTTAAATAGCATACATCATGTGAGTGTAATGTTATATTTTTAACCACTTGAATACAGTTTTTAAACAGATCGCGCTATGTTGGCTTTTCTGTGTTTAACCATTTAAGGAATATATTCCCACACCGAGGTTCCAGCCAGCTTATCATCACTGCAGACATATACCCAAAGATACCTTTACGTACACAGTATCATCCTCACACTTGTGAGTATAAATAACAGCAGACTTAAAGAAGAATACGTATTTATTTGTCACAATACTGCACCATCAGTTTTATTTTTTATATCTCCACATGTTTGCGCTTCCCTTTGATCACCACGTCGCCATGTACACATAAGCTACCTTTTTCCGACCAGTAGAATACAGCTGAGGAGCCATATCGAACTGGATCTCACACTGGTTGAGAATGCCACGACAAGCGTGGGGATCCCCTGCGTAGGGCTTCGGAGCCGGAATCTTCGGAGTTGAGGATGAAGTGAATGTAGAATCTGACTGCGCCGGCGGTGCAGCCGCAGGTGGTGCCTGTAGAGAAAGGTCCTGTACCTGTTGGGAGAGGAGAGCCACTTGATCCCTGGATTTGTTGGTACATGGCTGTCATCATAGAGTCCACATCTGTCTGGTCTGCGTCTTGTGGGCTCGACATAATGTTACGCCGGTGCTGCCCGCAGACCAGACCCGTCCCTTCTACTGAGGTGAGGAACGTATATGGGCATGCACCCGCAGCAAAAGGAGCGTGTCCGGAGTGTGGTGTTTTAGGAGTTGCCAGGCCAGGTGATGTTAGCTAGCACTACTCGCCGGTACCGGTGAAGAAGTGCCGTCGTGGTTGCCGTTTAGCTAAGGTCAGGGATTGGAGAATTCCGGAAGGTCGTTGTCCAAGCAGGGGTCGAGAGCCAGAGATAGACGTCCGCCAAGCCAAGTCGTAACCTGAGAGAATAAGAGAGAGAATGCCAGAGTAGTAATCCTAGTGGAAACTATGTCGAGCAATGAATGAGTGGCAAGACAGGCAATATAAAGCGTGACTGACCAGTAGGAAGAGGAGGCAGGCCTGGAGGAGTGCATGGAGCTCTCCTGGATAGGCTGTCAAAAGGAGGATACAGGTAAGCAGTCTTTGAGCCTAATTGAACCATGTGTGTGTGTTGGGGGCGGAGCCTCACTGCAGGAGCAGTGAATAAATTAAAAGGATCCTGCGCGCGCCCTTTAACAGAGATGGGCGCGCGCCCGTGAACAGCAGCAGCCGTCACAGCTCGAGCCGCTTGCGGCTCGGCAACCGCCCGCTGGGCATGAGAAGGGAGTCTCCCAATTACCGAGACCGAAGGGAGCCGACGTCGGGAGCACCCCGCAGTAGCAGGCAGAACACGAGGTGAGGGGAGTCCACGCCGCGGCCGCCGTGACCCCCGGATCCTCACATGACCTCCCGTACTTCTCAACCCCTGACCATGGCACTCGAACAAACTACTATCCTACTGGCTCCTACCTTTGACCACTGCACCCCGCACACAGACTACTCTCCTGGCTCATACCTACGACCCCGGCAAGTATCAAGACTAATTTATCTTCTCAAATCCTGACCCGGCAACCTTGACTATCCACTCTCCAGACGTGCCTCCGCTGCTGTGGGTGACACAGTATATACTTTCCCACCTCAGTACCAGGGTCCCGCCTTGTTCATTGTGAGCGCAAGTGTTGCAAAAAGACATGCATCTGCTGAAGTTGAAATCCAGATTAGAAATGAGAAGTAGCGCACAGCCAATAACGAAGGAGAAGGGTCCAAATAATGCATAAATGGGGTTTAATCAGCAGACAATAGCATAGAGGGCAAACATCCTACGCATTTCGTACCTTAGTACTTTATCAAGGAGTAAAAAACACTTGTTACCCGCAGTCCTTTGAATCCCTGTTTAGAGCTCCATTTCA
The DNA here is from genome assembly GCF_040206685.1 of Ascaphus truei. Lineage (NCBI taxonomy): Eukaryota > Metazoa > Chordata > Amphibia > Anura > Ascaphidae > Ascaphus > Ascaphus truei. The sequence goes on along the minus strand of NC_134483.1, from coordinate 515,299,631 downwards.
CGCCAAACAGCGCGATTATGTCATGACGGCCGGATACTGCGCATTTGCACTACCCAAGGACCGCCCCTATGAATTTGTTGTTATGCCAATCCTATCAAATCTATTAATATTGTACATAGTACAAAAACACACAAAATTCCAGTTTTTATTCATTGCAATTCAAACTTTGTAATCTATTATTTGAACTGTGGTTTTGGCCATGAATACGTTGGTCGGATGATAAGACCATTGCAGGTTAGAATTATGGAGCACATTCGTTCCATTAAAAAGCAAGACCCTATGCTTCCAGTTTCCAAAGATTTTGCTAACTGTTCTTCTGGAAACATATCTAACTTTCCTTTCTCTGCAATTGAGTCTATACCACCTCCTAAACGGGGTGGTGATAGAATTAAACAACTCAATCAACGAGAGATGTATTGGATCCACTCACTTAATACCTTATCCTCTAATGGGATTAGCACAGAATGGGATCTTAAACATTTTCTTTAAATCTTTAATATATTTTGTTTAATTTATGATTCCAATCTTTGTGTTTGCCTATCTCCCAGGTTATTTAATAATATTATGTTCCTTATGATGTATTTTTTTCTTTTTCTGAGATAGATTTGTGTCTTTTATAGTTACATTTGTTGCATTTATTGAGCTACATTATATTTTGAATAGTTGCGATTTTCTCAGACTATGGGGCTTATTCTAATAGCTGTCATAACCCACTTATCGAGGCTTTTTAGCTGTAATCGGCCAAAAATGCTTACAGCGATTCTGAAAGCCTTGATAAGTGGACGTCGAATGCATTTTTGGCTCCCATCAAAAACACATCGCCAAGTGACCCGCGATAAGTCCCTTATCGCCAGTTTTCAAACTCGTGCAATTCTAGTAGACTTGATAAGGTTATCAAGGCTCTAGAATGGCCAGTGTCTCCCAAATTCCTCTTGCCAGAATAAGTTTGTGTGAAGCTGGTGAGAAGCTTCTGAGGCAGCAGCCAGAGAGGGGCTGAAAAATGAAATTTTCCTTCATCGGATTGATGCCGGGGTCTCCAGAGCTGATACACATGAATATCAGCACCGGAAGCCCCCGGCATGAATCAGATGCATGAAAAATGCATTGACAGGCAACTTCATTACCTTAGTGGGTAACCACTAAGGCAATGAACGTGTTAACTACCGGTGCCATGTTTATTGTGGGTAGCAGGGGTGGGTGAAAGTGGTATTTGGCCCTTGGTGGGTGTTTAGGCCTTGCGAGGGGTTGTGAGTGGAATTAACCCCTTCATTACCTTAGTGGTTTAAACATAGTAGATGAGGTTGAAAAAAGACATACGTCCATCAAGTTCAACCTATGCTAAATTTAGACAACAGATACTTTATCCTATATCTATACTTACTTATTGATCCAGAGGAAGGCAAACAAAAAAACCCAGTGACATATCATCCAATGATATCTCATAAGGGGAAAAATAAATTTCTTCCTGACTCCAAGAATTGGCAATCGGATTAATCGCTGGATCAACATCCTTCCCATGTATACTTATTTGGTATATCCCTGTATACCTTTCCTTTCTAAAAAGATGTCCAACCTTTTAAAAAAAAAATCTATTGTATCTGCCATCACAGTCTCCATGGGTAATGAATTCCACATTTTAACTGCTCTTACTGTAAAGAACCCTTTCCTTTGTTGCTGGTGAAATCTCCTTTCCTCCAACCTTAAGTGATGGCCCAGAGTCCTTTGTACTGCCCGTGGGATGAATAATTCTTTTGAAAGCTCCTTGTATTGTCCCCGAATATATTTGTAAATAGTTATCATATCCCCTCTTAAACGCCTCTTTTCTAATGTAAATAAATCTAATTTAGCTAGCCTCTCCTCACAAGTTAGATTGTCCATCCGCTTTATTAATTTGGTGGCTCTTCTCTGCACTCTCTCTAGTTCCACAATGTCTTTTCTTAGGATTGGTGCCCAAAATTGTACTTCATATTCAAGGTGTGGTCTTACTAATGCTTTGTAAAGGGGCATAATTATGTTTACTTCCCTTCCATCTATTGCCCGTTTAATGCAAGATAAGATCTTGTTTGCCTTTGCTGCTACTTTGGGCACTATTGCTAAGCCTACTGTCTACAAGCACTCCTAAATCCTTCTCCATCAAGGATTCCCCCAATTTATCCCCATTTAATTTGTAAGTCGCCTTTATATTCTTGCATCCCAAATGCATAACCTTACATGTATCTGCCATTTACCTGAACACGTTTGCAGTCTCTCCAAGTCCATCTGAAGAGAAATTACATCCTGCTCTGATTCTATTACCTTACGCAATTTAGTATCATCCGCAAAGATGGAGACTTTGCTATCGATGCCAACCTCAAGGTCATTAATAAACAAGTTAAAAAGCAGGGGTCCCAGTACCGATCCCTGAGGTACTCCACTCAGGACTTTAGCCCAACCTGAAAAAGTTCCATTTATGACAACCCTCTGTTGTCTGTCCTTTAACCAGTTTTCATTCCAGGTGCATATAATATTACTGAATCCAATTTCTTTATTTTGTACACCAACCTCTTGTGTGAAACTATATCAAAAGCCTTTGCAAAATCTAAGTAGATAACATCAACTGCATTACCTGGTCTAAATTCCTACTTACCTCCTCAAAGAAACTAATAAGGTTAGTTTGGCATGATCTATCCTTCATAAAACCATGCTGACTATTACTAATAATTTTGTTTTCGATTAGGTATTCCTGAATATTATCCCGTATTAAACCTTCAAGTAGCTTCCCCACTATTGAAGTCAGGCTTATAGGTCTGTAATTCCCCGGTTGTGATCTAGCTCCCTTTTTAAATATAGGCACCACATCTGCTTTACGCCAATCTTGTGGTACTGAGCCTGTGGAAATGGAGTCCTTGAATATTAAATGTAATGGTTTTGCTATTACTGAGCTTAACTCCTTGAGAACTCTTGGATGTATGCCATCGGGGCCAGGTGCCTTATTTACTTAAAATTTTTTAAACCGCTTATGAACTTCTTCCCCTGTTAACCAATTGTTCATTAATATGGAGGTTGTGCCTTCCTCCTGTGGCACTACTATTGAACTTGATTCTTCCCTGGTAAACACAGAGGCAACGAACTTGTTTAATACCTCTGCTTTTTCCTTATCTCCAATAATCTGCCTACCCATCTCATGATAAGCCACTATAGGCAATGAAGGGGTTGAACTTCAATAGCCTGTTTATTGGGGGCAGAGGGGGTGATGAAGGGGGTAGTAAAAAAAAACCCTGAAAAAATACATTTTCATACATTCAATATTTTCCTTACCTTTAGAAGTCTTCACCCTATTAATCTCAGCATTTCAGGAAGCTCTTGACCTGCGACATCGGATTGTCTTCAATCCCATTGGCTATAATACCATGTGATATGAGCCATGTGGTTTTAAGGATGTGACGTACCTCCCTTTTTGATGACATTACATCCTGAAAAAACAAAACAAATGAGAGGCGGGCACATGATACAGCGTCCAATCAGATTGGAGCTGTACTATCTGACCCTAAAATGTGACATCACATTTTTATGTTTTTCATTGCCCATAGACTGCCAATGTATTAATCTCTGCCCCTTTAGGATTAGAATGGGCAAACTAGCTATTATCCATATCTGGATAATAGTAATTTTCCCCATTACTGTACAGTATGTGTTAGGGTAGTTGTTGGGGTAGAGGAGGTTGGTAGCAGGGTTGTTGTTTTTATTTTTGTTTCTTGGGGGTAGAGGCATTGGGTGAATGATGTAGTAGCCCCAAGGGTAGGTGTTTAGGCCTACCGGGGTAGTGGGACTGGTTAATCCCATAATTACCAAAGCGGTTCCCACTGCTATGGTAGTGAAGGGGTTAACTCCTCCTGCAACCTTCCTGGTAGGCCTAACCACCCACCCTGGGGATACTACCCCCTTCATCCACCCCCCTGCTCCCAATAAACAGGCTCTTGAAGTTGTACCCCTTTATTGCTTAGCAGCTAGCCGCTAAGGTAATGAAGCTGTTTTAATACTAATTTTATTACTAGTGTACGTGAGCAAGGGTTCTCCGGAGCAGAACAGCGTTGATTTGAGGTCCGGGGACCCCCTACTTCCCGAGATACAGGCCCCGTTATGGGCTGCATATCCAACGAGGGGATTCCGGAAGTGACGCATACCTACGGGAACGAACCGGAGCTGAGACCGCGGATACAATCAGTGGGGCAGCTTCGGATCGTGCATGGTTCCCGAGAGTGAAGGGGCGTTCGAACGGAGGCTGGTGTGGTGAGCAGCACTGATCAGCAGCTTATACCAACACACATGATAGTGTTACATGCCTTTTTATTGTTCCATTATTGTAAGTGCACATTTCTATTTTTAATATATAGACATTTTTTATTGTATTGATCTGTTCTATGGCTATGCTTTTTCCTTCCTATTGCTGAAGTATACCCTTCCTGATGCTCCAGTTTGGGGATAACCTCATCTGATGTATACCTGTTTAAAGACACACCACTGCCACAATTTGTGGGAAAACGCTTTTTTACCACTGACATCCTGTGAGTAGGCTGCACATACGAGCCAAGACCTTATTTGCTACACCATATAATAGCACTGAATACTGCACTTAGATCTATTTTGTATTGTTTTTATCTCCTACATGTTCACCCTTGATTGTGCATATACTGAGATGTAACAAGGAGCAGAAGAGTGTAAAGCTTTAAAAGTGAGGAGGACAAATGTGTGCGAGATGCGGGATTTGATAGGAAGCCAGGAGAGTGATTTCAGGAGGGGAGATGCTGAGACAGATCTCGGAAAGAGTAGAGCGATTCTGGCAGCAGCGTTTAGGATAGATTGTAGGGGAGACAGGTGAGAGGCAGGAAGGCCGGACAACAGGAGGTTACAGTAATTGAGACGGGAGAGAATGAGGGCCTGAGTCAGAGTTTTAGCAGTCGAGCAACAGAGGAAAGGGCGTATCTTAGTGATATTGATGTGGAAAGTGAAAGGAGAACATTCGTTTAAGGAAGCTGCTGTTTTTTTCATCGTGGAGAGGGTACTAGTAGGTTCTTGGATGGGCTTATTTAATCAACACATGCTATTGTTTCATGTTGTTTCAATGCACTGATGCAGCGGCCGTTATTCGAACACTTCACGCGTCATGTACATCGGAATCCCGATTTGAAACCGCGGGATGAATTCCAGCCTTCCCGCACTAAGTTGCGAGCACGGCAAGAGCAGAAAAATGAATTTTAGTGTTCTGGCTATTAAAAACATGAAATTGACACAGTAGCACAGTAGCACAGAACTGTACACATTACAATTCATCCATTTTATTGCAAACAAAGAAACAGAATCCATGAAATTCAAACAAAACATCCGCGAAAAGCGCGAGTGCGTGGGGCGATTAGCCATGTTTCATGCTGCGTGGGGAACAGCAGAGAACTCAAAATCGGCGCCGAGATGTGTTCGAATAACGGCCGCTGCATCAGTAGTTACTGTATGTCCAAAATTATCACCTTGCAGAACTGAACACTTTAAGTCATTGATCCTATGCAGATTCAGTTTCTTGATGAAAATAATAACAATAATATAAAATACAAAGTAGAGGCACTAATAGAAACACAATGAACTGTTCTGGCCAGTAAAGAGAGTACGAACACAGCCCTTGTGCTCAACATAAAGATAATTCAGAGTTTAGCAGCAGAATTCAATGAACAAAGAAGTAGGTGTTAATGTGTGTTATTACAAAGTTACTGCTAGCAAAGTGGATCTCTTCTGAGAGCTGTAATTAAGCTGTCAATGGACAATGGACCTTTAATCCAATCAACATAAATGCAATGGTCATTTTCTATAATTTTGCAATGACTCAGTTGGCTTTAAATACACACTTTTAAAATATCAGTTTTGAATAGACAGTAGTTTGGAAATCAGATAATGATGCTGCATTTATGATCAATTAGAATCTCAAAATAATGCTCCAGTATAATTAGCTAATCCAGAAATACCTGAGCTCTGTATATTTATTCTTGTAACGTTGCACAACTGTATAACCCTTCATGTTTTACTCCAATCCTGTATAAATGGATTCATAATGTATCTTTTATTCATTTTGAATGTGTGTTCTACCTCTTAAAAAAACATGGTCAGTTGCATTAAAATGAAGTAAAAAAATCAATCTATATATTGCTACATGTATAAAATGTAATCAAAAAGTTGGTGTTTTGTTAATCTTGTAGTGTCTTAAAGAAAACTGCTCAGGGCACATCTGCAGCACAGACTAAGGCCTGGGACATAGTTATTTGCCGAGTGCGGAGGCGCGCTGAGGCTCAGGGAAAGCGGTGTTTTTCCTGGCCTTACACAGCGCGCCGTCAGGGGGCGGGCCAGTGACGTCACGGAGCTGGTTCACCCTCATTGGGCGAACCGCTCACGTGACCGGCCCTGCGCTCCGGCAAGCGGGGAAATTTCAAAACTCCGTCAGACACACGCTTCCCCGCGTGAGCGAGCCCCTGCTAAAGCCTCTCTCATTGCGGCTGCAGGGGCTCAGTGCCGAGCAGCAGCACGGGTCAGCGCATAAGCGCTGACCATACCCGAGGCCTAAGGCTGTGGCCCCGCTGGCCCTGACCGCGTGGTGCTTGCCGCTTTTACTTACATAAATCTATATGTGTAAGTCCCCGTTAACAAGGATTTAAACAAAAAAAAAGATTTACGGAAATGTTAAATCGCACCTAATCAATGTAAGGCTATAAACAGAAAGAAATCCTAACATTGGACAAAATACAGAAAACTAAATATTTAATAATATTGTGTTCTGTTACTTTTATTAGGAGTGGATGTATGACCCTCATTGTTTGCGGCGGAGCCACGTCTCCATTGAGGCTCTTGTAGAGGCGAGGTTGGTTCTTCTCCAGGTGTCGACATTCAACTGAACTGTGTGACACTTGACAGGTTTTATAGGACTGATGCTATCTAGAGATACAGACATCTGGTTTTGCCAGTGGAGGAATTGAAATATGGCTTCCCTAACTAGAGTGAACAGGACCCTTTTAAATGTACCTTGAAAGGCATTCTTTGGGGATTCAGCAGAGTATCAAGGTCTGTGGCTATGAAGGTATTCCAAAAAGAGTACATTTATTAAATATGAAGATATCCTGGGGCTGACATCCATTATCAAGAATAACAAATAGATAGTTGTAACAGTTTCAGTGAGACGAATCAAATGATGCGAAAACCTCTGATTAGGAGGTGCCAACGACAGATATCTGTTTCGCGCTCAAACTTAGGAGCAAGCCAGTCAAAATGAGTCTTGTAACTTTCAGCAAACTCTCCCTTACCTAATGATATGAATCATATTATTCCAAGTATTATAGAAATAAAGTTAGAAACGTGTTTCTACATTTAGCGACTTTAAACGTCAAAAGAACCGTTTTTTTTACTTTTAAGTCGTAAAATTGTCATTCGTGATTGATGAAAGGGGTGGGCTAATGTTGTTCTCAATGAGGGGACTTTAGAATGTAAAGCGTGACTTTTAAATTATGAGTTAGATTTCGACTAAGGGAGTGTCCATGCTGAAACACTTGAAATCTCAATTTTCTCTCGACCTTTTGAGAAAAGATCTGATCAATGTTAGACAATAACATGTTAGATTCTTTGTTTATCATTATTTTGATGAAACTGTCTGCATTTATTGTAACTGTATGTTTTTGTAATAATCTTTTACTGTAACCTAAGCGCTGTATATTGTTTATATTAAAGCTGAACTTTAATAAGTAACAAATTTTTGTGTGTCAAGTGCATAGTTTTCTTAATAAACAGAGACCAGAGGCTCTGTACGTACATCTTTTAATAATTGTATCGGAGTAACAGTAAATATGAACTAATTTGAATTATCTTGTGAAGGAGAAAGGTGGGAGTCCTGTTTCCCCCCCCCTCTCCGGAAGATGTACTGCTGGCTACTGCTGTCTGTGCTGCGGTCATACCTTTGAGGCCCAGGAGAGCTGAGGTCCGTGGCGTTGTGGGGTAACAGGACAGGCTTTTGGCGATTTTTAGAACTCCCTCAGGGTGTCAGCGCCTCCAGCCATAGCGGGCTCCAGGTTTCCCAGAGACAGTCCCCACCATGGCAGATTTCAGAGTATACCCCTACACAGTAGACTGTAGAGTCAGGCAGGGATATATATATATATATATATATATATATATATATATATATATATAAAAGGGATGCTTTATTTGAACATCCACTGTGATTGCCATACAGCGGATGCAGGGTAGATTGAGATGGGTCCCAGGCCTCTGGATGATGCTTGGCCCTCTGATAATATTGAGGACATGCTCTCAGTTCTGATCTCTCTCTCAGTAAGCCCAGGAGGGCCTGACTGGCATGTCTCACCCCAGCTGGGAGGAAACAGCACCCACCTCCTCTCCCTAGTAGAGGTGGAAGAGAACTCTCTATAATTTAGAACTTCCTCTCTGAGACACCAGAAGGGGAGGGCACAAGATCTGCACCATAATTGGCTATACACAGACCCAGTGTCACCCCACTCCCGCCACTCAGAGAGTCAGCATAAGGGGGGTGGGGGCATCAATACCCCTAGGGTAGCTTGTCACAGCCTGTAGCTACTAAGGACTTACGTGACAGGAGGCAGAGAGGCAGTCTGGACCAGCTATGGCTACATGTGTTTGCTATAAAAGTCCCAAACTCTGTGCTGTGTGGAGACATCTGTGACGTATGGGTCTACGAATATTGGTTTTATGGCCATTGCAAATTTTCCTTGGCCCAGTAGGGGTACGTCTGATGCATATGTGTATACGCGGATGATCATGGCTTCTAGTGTTGGTTTTGATTGTATGCCATTGCATGATTTGGCATATGTTAGGTTCACCATAGCACTTGTATCAATTAAGAATTTGGTTGTGGTTTCTCCCACTAGTAGGCAGATGGTAAGGCCGTTGGTTGGTTGAGTTTCACTCCTGTTTGATGGCATGTTGGTGTAACCTGATTGTGGTGATGGGGAGCATGATGAGCTTGTGTCCTGGGTCTGGAGCATATGCACTCTTTGTTTGCGTCTTGCTCCTCTCTTTTGGTTTGGGGCGGATGGTGGTAGGTATCATGTCCTATCTGTACTTTCCGACTGTCTTCTTTTTCTGAGTAAGATCGACAGACTGTTGAGAAATGGTTTTACTTCCCATATTTCCAACAGGATTGACCCATGGCTGCGCAATCGCTTTCATGTGGAAATTGTTGCCCGAATCGATAACATTTTCTAGGCTGGTCCATGTTGGTCAAAGGCTTAAGTGTGCCTTTGCGTGGCCTTTGTATCCTCTTATCTGAAAGGACTGATCCATGTTTTTGTGCGAGTCCTGGGATGTCTTTCGCACTCTCCATGTGTGTGTCTTGTACATCTTCCAGCGTAACTGTGCGTGCCGTAGTTATTATGTCATTCAGGGACAGCGATATCTCTAATATGCTTCTCCTTAAGGACGATGATTTGCATTCCACTATTAACTGTGATTTAAGCGCTGAATCCCGGCTGAATCCCACCACTGCCTCTAACCTCCTAATCCACCGTGGGCCCAAGTTGTATGCTTGTGTCATGTCAAATCTTGGTTGAGCCTAGCGCAAGTGTATGTCTGAAATTGTAGCAGTTCGTTCTGCACAATTGTTTATTTTCTTGTTTATCTGTTTTATTGCAGGGCATTTATCTTTGATTTCTTACATTTACTGTGTGGTCTTTTCAAAATAGCCATCGGTATCTTTGTTGAGTGGCTGCAGCTATATGCAGAGCCATTTCCAAAACGGTTGCTTTTCTGTCTGCCCTGGCTAGTCTGGTTGTGTTATTCACCTGATGGCCCTGCTGTAAATCCGTGCTTTAATGTATGTGTACCGCTCCTATGAAGATACTATTTTCTTATGGGGGTTTGTCAAACTCCTTTTCTTTTACTCACTGCGTTTTCTGTATTCTCAATTCTGCTGGGGTGTCTTATTCCTCTAAAATCCTATTCTGGTCACCAGTATCCTGTTCTGCTGCCGTGATTGTGTATATTGATGAGGTGTACAGTAGTAGTAACTATCTCTACTTTATTCACTTCAATACATAGACATTTGATGTAATGTAGCTCTGCTCCTGCACACACATCCTTTCCTTCCGTTGTCCTTGCTCTTTCTTTAGTCCCCTCCTTTCTCTTTCCTCTTTCTTGGAGGAGGGTCAAGGGTGATGCCCCTTGCTTGTGGTGTCAGGTTGCTCAGGTGATGCTCCTTGCCTGCAGGACACCACAATACATATGCAACAATTTAACATATTGTTATACCCATGTGGTCGACAAATCACCAAAAAATCTACTCGCCGAACAAAAAAATCTACTCGCCACCTAGTACCACACGTGTGCTGCTTCGGCAATAGGAGCTCGCCACGATATTAAATCCACTCGCCCAGGGCGTGCAAATGTATAGGTTTGTCGAACACTGGTTATACCTATACTAATGAGGGCCCTAACAGACATTTTTGCATTAAATTAGCTTTGTGGATCTTTGTTAGACTTAGGGATGCTAATGTCTGTTAATTATTTAGATAACATCACGTTAGTTTCCCTGATTTAACGGAGCATTGTGGATCAACCCCTTAGATGTTGACTTTTGATCATTTAACAGGTTTGTCTATTAATGTTAATTTGAATTGAATTCTCCTCTCAAAAGAGATTGGCACTCTAAGAAAATAAAATCGGGGAAGATGACATAATCATGCTCCAAAAAAACTCATCTTAACAAGCAGGATGGGCATAGACTCAAGGATAAATACTTCTCACATATGCTAAACTCCCCAGCCTGAGGGGAAAAAAGAGGCGTTGCCATTTAGATCAACTAAAAAAAATTCCATTTAAGTTAGGCAGATATCTCACAAAGATGATAGGCTACTAATACTAGTGGCAAAATAGGAGAAATATATACAGCTTTGGTATCGGTATATGCCCCAATAAAAATCAGACACAATGTTTTCAAGATACATTTACTAAAATTATGTATCATAAGCAAGGTCAACTTATCATAGTTGAAAGCTGGCGAGAAGGGATGTGAGATAGGAACTTAGAAAAAAAATGAATTTTTCCTGCATTGGATTGAAGCCGGGGTCTCAGGACCTGATACACATTAATACCAGCACCAGAGACCCCCGGTATCAATCCGATGCAGGAAAAATGCCAATACAGGCTAACCGCTAAGGCAATTAAGGGGTTAACTACCAGTGCCATGTTTATTGTGGGTAGCGGGGATGGGTGAAGGTGGTATTTGGCCCACGGTGGGTGGTTAGGCCTTGCGGGGGGGTTGCGGGAGGACTTAACCCCTTTATTACCTTAGCTATTAATCCCACCCGCTAGGGTGGGCTTCCCTGTATATTCATCCAGACGATAGGGCAATGGCTGGGCTTTACCTTTATTATTAGAGTCTGATTACCTCTATCATTGCATCTCCCCTTTTAAGCCGAGATCTCTGGGGAATTAACCTGACCAGGGTGAGCGCCAGAATAGAGGCCACGGGTCAAGGACATTGTCCCATACCGCTATCCTCCCACAGCAGCTGATGTTGATACCGGGGGAGCGTCTTTGGTTTGGCTGTGGCAGCTTCCCATCTATGTTTGGTTGTAGGGTTCTCATCACTGTTGGAACAGAGGCGCTGCACCGAAGAGCTACAGATCCGAAAGCCTGTCCAGTTATCCCCATTAACACCGGCGTTCACTCAGAATCCTGTAAACCTAACAGGTGAGCAGCACTACACCGCTAACCAGAAACCAAATCTCCCTTAAGGGGGGGGGAGGAGTAAAGGGGTTACATTAGCAAACTTCAAACTCAGACCCACAGTATTATATATTTTATACATTTGTTTGCACTTTATTTCTTTAATTTTTTTTCACTATACACTATCTATCTGGACACTTGTTTTCTAATCCATTTTAACTGCACTGTAGCTCACACATAGCACATATAGTGCTCCTAAATATTAACTCCATAGCACAGCAGACAAGTCACGCATCTCACACTATTATCTATCGTTGTTTTGTTTTGTCTCTTCTCTGTGCAGTGGAGGAAAAACAAAAGGAAACAGCATAAAATTGGTAGTGTAGGACATGCAGATGGGGTCTAACCTTAACATGTTTGCAGGATTTATATATTTTTGCCAAGTGCTTGAGCTAAATGACCCATACCTATGAGAAGAACAAACAGAAATAAACGAAATAATTTGTCATATTGGATGTGCATTGGGGATTCTTTGTTGACTGTTGTATATTCTGCCCAATGGAAATGCTCTTTAATTCACCGCTAGAGCTGTTCTGGGCCATATGGTATGGGAAAGAATCTACTCGTTTGTTTTGATTTTTAATGATGAACATTACCCCGAGGATTTTTTTTCTAGGTTAAATAACATAAACTAACATGAAATAAATTATTTGACTCTTTTGCGTTTTTGTTTCAGTTAAAAAAAAAAGAGTGAATATTAAAATAACCTACAGATTTCCAGAATTATACAGTACATGATCAAAGCTTTCAAATGTAATATTAAATTCCTTTATGGATTCTGAAGCTATCATGCCTGGTGGAAATTCTCTGATGAAAATAAATTTTTCTTCTGATCAGACGGAAACTTTAAATGGCTGGTTTTTCATTATGTTTTGTATATTTTATTCCTTTATATAGAACTCTTTGTCATACGGCTTAATTTTATATAAAATGTAATTATCAATTCTATTATTTTATGGTGGCAGGAAGGTGAAAATGGGTGTTCAAGACAATGTGCAGTATGTTAGTTGTCTGTAGTTTCAATAATACTATGAAAGTTGAATATTATTAATCTGTCACAGGAGAAGTGGGAAATATACATTCCAAAATGCAGTTGTTAATTACATGCCATCTCTTTTGGAATGCACCCCCGCCCCCCAAACATATGATGTCACCATAAAACAATATCCCTCATTGTTTTGTATTGTATGTCTTTATTTATATAGCGCCAAAAGTGTACTCAGTGCTTCACAAAGAATACAGTACATGGAATTATAATTATACAATAAGTGCAGCAAAATCAGACAATAGGAAAGGAAATTCCTGCCCGAAGAGCTTACAATCTAAGAGGTTTAATGGGAAACTTACAGAGACAGTAGGTGAGGGAGTAAGTGCTGTAGATGTCAGTGCTTGGTCACAATGTGTGGTAGGAGTGACTGAGTGTGGGACAATAGCCATGAGTATAGGCTATTGGGATACATGAGATTTGTGGGGTGAGATGTAAGGTTAACACAATTTACAGGGTAAGAGATGGCAGGGACGCATGAGTGAGATCAGGTGTGTATGTCTGACTTCAGGCTATGGGGAGATCCCCAGCAGTGGGAAGGAGTAGATAGAGGGTGTGAATAGAGGATTTGTATGGGTGTTTTTTTATTGAGAAGTATAGAAGTTGTTGTGAGAGGGGTGTATAAATAATGGTGCAGTTGGGAGTCGGGAAGTTGGAGAGAACAGAGACATTCACAAAGGAGTGAGGAACCAGTAAACAGAAAAAGCAGTAGGGAGGGCATAGTAAGTTGCAGGAGGACAGACTGTCTCACAGTGTCAAAGTTGTAATGCAGAGTCCAGATCTTCCTCCAATCGTTACCTCCAATTTTAACTCCAAAATTAACTCTTGTAGACACTTTAGAAATGACACTTCAGATGTGACTCTTTTGATGTTACACAGCCATGATGACATAGAGATGTAAAAAAAAGTTAATGACTGGGAATAAAGATGAGAATGCTGAACATGTGTGAAAATTAAGTACTAGCCTTCAATTTACTCTATACCTTAATCTAAAACTCACATCAGCTAGAACCTCTCTTATAATGGAGCAAATAACTTGTGTTTTTTATCAGCTTTAATATTTGTATCATTATTTTTATAATTAATAAATGAGTGAAGAGTATATGGAAAATGAAAGCTCATCATGGAGAGGTGGGAGAATCAACATCAAATTGACAAAGAGATAGATGTTTCACGTGTTTCAGGGACACATACACATCCCTTCATTAAGTCGCAAAGACTTTCTAAGAAATGAAATCTTCTTGACGGTTTCTGCCAAGAAAATCAGTCAACTTAGATGACAACGGGTAATGCATATCAAACATCTTAATGGATGTGGTTTCACTGTGAAATTTGGAGCTCAGCAGCATGGTGGGGAAGACACTGGTAGGGAAGTTTGTTTATGCAACAAGATTGAAAAAAAAAATGATTGATATAATTTACAGAATGGGAGCATGTGTTGGGAAGGAAGTAGCAATCACACAGTAGACCAGTAAGGCTCAACGGCCCCCAAAATGCCAGGTTTTAAAGATATCCCTGCTTCAGCACAGAAGGCTCAATAAAAATGAGTGAGCCACTGATTGAGCCACCTGTGCTGAAGCAGAGATATCCTTAAACCCTGACCTGACCAGCCTTTGATGACTGAGGTTCAGCACCACTACAGTAGACTATAACATCCCATATGGTTCTAAAAGAGGAAACGTGCTAACATTTACACTAACATTAAACTTGTATACTCAGCATAAATTACTTTTGTCCCGGCACACAAACATACCACAATAAATATCTACACTGTCCTGCATGTAGACCTCATTAACGTATGATTGTGGCTTGCTTCCAAACAGGTATTCACTGTTACCAATTGTGATTGCAGACACAGATCACAACTGATAGTCCTGTAGCACTGTTGCATTTATTTTAAACTTGACTTCTCTTGTGAGCAGGGCCGCCAACAGAAATGGTAGGGCCCAGAACAAATGCAAGTAGCAGGCCTGGGGGAAGAGGGGGTAAAGTATGGGCCTGGGGGTGAAGGGTGGCGGGGGGGCAAGGTATGGGCCTGGGGAGGAGGGGGTAAGGTATGGGCCTGGGAGATAAGAGGGGGTAACATATGGCCTGGGGGTTCAGGGGGTATGTTATGGGCCTAGGGTAGGAGTGAGGTAAGGTATGGGCCTGGGGGTGAAGGGGGGGGGGCAAGGTATGGGCCTGGGGAGGAGGGGAGGTAAGGTATGGGCCTGGGATTTTAGGGGAGGTAAGGTATGGGCCTGGGAGATAGGAGGGGGTAACATATGTCCTGGGGGTTTAGGGGGTACGTTATGGGCCTGGGGTAGGAGTGGGGTAAGGTATGGGCCTGGGGGTGCAGGGGGGGAGTAATGTATGGGTCTGGGAGAGATGGTGGGTAAGGTATGGGTTTGGAGTAGGAGGGGAGGGGGTAAAGTATGGGCCTGGGGAAGTGTAAAGGGTATAGGACTAGGAACTAGGGGGAGATTACCTTGAGGGCTAGAGACTGGAGATTCAAGGACGGATCTTCAATGGCCGGTGGAGGGACCTTCAGACAGCCCATGATGGGCCTTGGAGAGGCTGATGACAACCCAAGTAGGGCCTTCAGACAGCTTGCTTGGGGTCTTGGAGGGGCTGCTCGCGAGCCTTCAGACAGCCCGCAAGGGGGTAGAAAACAACAACCGTGTAGGAGCTCCAAGAGTATAAGTCAGTAATGCCAGGCAGGGCAAATCAATAATAAGTAATGAATGGAGTTGACACCGGGAATATGGGTTGAAAGACTGTGGTGATAAAAACCAAACGCTTGGTAAGGGTTAAGCAAGAGAGGGCTAACACAGTGGGGACAATGAGGTACTCACTCAGTCTCCTTAGCCCTGGCCAGATTGTGCCCGGTGTGGAGTCCACGTAACTCACAGGGGATTACCGCTCTGCTCTCCCTCCTTCCAGCTCCAGTCCTGACGCTGCTGGAGAAGCGTCTCCCTCTGTGTCTGCATCTGCATCTGCATCCGGTGGTGAACGCTGATCCTCTCACGTGACAGCAGGAAAGGGGAAGGATCGATGGTCCAGCCGCTCCACATAAAAAGAAAATCAGGTACCAGAGCTAGAGGAAACTAATGTGATTAACATCTCTCAATACACATTAAGCAAATCAGAAATGGAAGTTCTTGATCTTGGACTTACGTTTGCACCCACTAAAAACTTTGACTTGTTTTCTACAATTGTGGACCTACACAAATTCACAAGAAAATTATCTTTAAAAAGATTTTTCAGACAAAAAGATAGCAATGTTGATTCAGGGGGTTCTCTCAATCGTGTAACATCAGATACCCATCTGTCCGAGACAGTCCCTATTTTTGACATCAATGCCCAACTATCATTTAAGGAGCAGTGTCACCTACAGGACCTATCGGAACTATTGCTTGAACAAAAACCTATCTGTGAGGATTCCATTCAGAACTTTCTAGGAAGAAAAGACTCTGGTTTGAAAAGACAGTCTACTTTTTGTCCTACTTTTCTTAGAGGTCACGCCATTGATGTTTTTCAAGCATCAGTACAGACAGATCTGAGACTGCTATCACAAGGCATCTCTACAATGTGTTTCAATAGACAAACCACTACCAACCTTACCCTTGTTCAGCGTGATGCACTCAGAAGCATTCAAAATAACAATGCAATTATAATCAAAAAAGCTGACAAGGGAGGTGCAGTAGTGGTGGTTGACTATGATTATTACATTAATGAGGCCTTGCGCCAGTTAAATGACCATGATTCATATGTATTGTTAAAATCTGATCCTACCATTGCCTTTTCACGTGAGCTTGATGAGCTCCTGGATTTGGGCAAATTACTACAAGTTTTGTCAGCTAATGAGTTTGATTTTCTGAAATGTAAATGCCCGGTTTTCCCAATATTCCATCACCTACCCAAAATACATACTGTAAGTCTCTTTCGGCTCAACCTGGAAGACCCATTGTGTCAAGCATTGGGTCTCTAGGTGAGAATCTTTCAATTTATGTTGACCATTACTTACAGCCTCTGGTTTCCGCTCTCCCCTCCTATCTTTTGAATACATCTCATGTACTCTCTATATTCTCAGAGTTCACTTGGGCACCTCATTACTTATGGGTCACATTAGATGTGACCTCGCTTTACACCAGTATTGCACATGCACATGGTCTCACTTCCGCACGTTTTTTTCTGGAGACACATTCTGATCTTTCACCGGCACACATCACTTTTTTGTTGGACAGTATTTCTTTTCTTTTGACACATAACTATTTTATGTTTGCGGGAAGTTTCTATCTCCAAACGCGTGGCACGGCAATGGGAACATGCTTTGCCCCCTCTTACGCCAACCTATTCATGGGTTGGTGGGAACAGAGCCACGTGTTTGGGGATGGGAACCCCTTCAGACATCTCATAGTTATTTATCACCGGTACATTGATGACCTCATACTAGTTTGGAAGGGTACCATCACTCAATTGCATGCCTTTATTTCACATCTCAACACCAATCCTTATAATCTATCATTCACAGCCCAGCACCATCACCATCACATTTCTTATCTTGATCTCTGTCTTTATGTTGATCTAGATATGAGAGTACATACAGACATTTACAGAAAGCCCAATGCTCGTAACACTTTACTACATGCCAAAAGCTCCCATGATAAGAATTTGTTTAAAGGCATACCTCGGGGCCAATTTTTACGCCTTCGTAGGAATTGTTCCAGCATTGAGGATTTCGAAATTAGATCATCGGAGATGATCGAGAGATTTGAGGCGAGGGGTTACGATCCCTTTATTCTTCAAGAGGCTTATCAAAGTGCAAAATTGGAGCCGAGAGACAATCTTATTCAACCACGTGGTACTGTTTCATCTTCCAAACTCAAAAGAGTATGCTTCTTAATAAAGAAAATAACCAACTGCCACCTTTTTTCATTACCAGGTTTAGCAACCAATCATATGACATCAAAAGGATTATCAAAAAGAACTGGCACATATTGGCCACTTACCCTTTTCTTAAAGATATGGTGACTCATGGCCCTAGAGTGGTCTTTCATAGATCTCAAACAATGGGTAATTTAATTTCGCCAAGTGTGCCTAGATTAATTTCTAAACCCAAGGAATTTTTTCCTAATCTTATTGGTTGCTATCCCTGTCATCACTGTAAAATGTGCAAGTATCTTGTAAAGACTAAAACGTTTTCAGGGTCTGATGGCACTAGGGTGTTCAAAATACTGTCATGTATCACATGCAACACTGATCATGTTATTTATATGCTCATGTGTGGTTGTAACAAACGATATGTGGGATTAACCACAAGACCATTAAAGCAACGCATACTTGAGCATATGAGATTAATTATCAAAAAAGATCAGTTACACCCAGTTTCAAAACATTTTGATATGTGTCAGAAGGGGAGTCTGATGAACTTCAAATGTGTTGCACTCGAGTCTGTGAAGTCACATTACAGGGGTGGAGACAGAGGCAACTTGCTTCACAGACGTGAGGCATTTTGGATATTTACACTCAATACCCTAGTACCTAATGGGTTAAATATTGACTGGGGCTTGAAGAGCTTTCTATAGTATTGTACCATAGTTATTATGAATGGTCCATTATTTTACACTTTTGAGGAGCAATCTTTGAATCAAACCTTATGGTGCATTCTTTTCCCAGTTTTCCCAGTTTGCTACAAGTATCTGCCTCCACCTGTGATGTGTATGTACAGATTCCAGTATTGCTTTTTATTTTTATTTTTTATTCTTTGCCAGGTTTGATGTATTGTGTTTGATTTGGTTTATTTTTTATTTTTTATGACTCTATTTGACATTGATTGTTTCATCTATCTACTATCCTTCATTGGATTTATGTGCATAGAACCATTTGTCTAGTTTTGTGTGTATAATTTATTTCACACATGAATGGGTTAACCTTGCGCATATTCCTTCTGATGGCCCTTTTTTTATATGGCCGGTTACTTTGTATGAGGTATACTAGGTTGCCCTATTAATTATCAAACATTTAGTCATTGGACACAATCATTGTCAAACATTTTTCATGTATTTTTATTTACTTTATTTGATTAAGTTACTGTTTGTTATTGCAGAATAGTACTTTCTTTCTTTTTTTCTGGTTTTCTCTCTTCCTTGCTTTTCTTCATTTCTTCCTGCAAAACAGAATTAAGTGATTATTTACAACAGCTGTTTTGTATGACGGGGAGTGCGTTAAATACCCAGGACCTCCCCCTTCTCGTTACTCTTTGAAAAAGCGCCATAGTAGGCGTGAAACGCGTGGGAGAGTTTGTTTGCTGTCTGTTTTTTGTTTTTTATGTAGTTTAATAAAATAGCATTTTTAACCTCTTTGCTGGTGAGTTCTTACCTTTTTTTGTGGAGCGGCTGGACCATCGATCCTTCCCCTCTCCTGCAGCCCGCAAGGGGGGGAGGCTTGGAGGGGCTGCTCCCGGCCCACGGAGGGGGGCCCTTCTGGGGGCCTTGGAGGATACTTTGATACTGTATAAGCAACTGCACATCAAGGATGATTCAAACACGGTTTTTCCCTCTTGTGCATTGCTTATATCAGCTAGTTCGCAAATGAGGAAGGCTCTAATTGGCTCTTGTAAACACGCTACAATTAAGCTAGCGTGTCAGCATTTTTTTTACTTACATGAGAGGCAGGAGGCCCGGGCCCATGACTCACCGGGCCTGGGACAGCAGTCCCAGCTGTTCCCCCCTGTCGGCGGCCCTGCTTGTAAGCAAGAGAATGCTCTCAATTCTCTGACTTCTGGTTGTGAACATGTTTTCATTATAACTAATTCTTCAAGAGGAACCCACGTAAGTGGCACAGAATAAACCTAGTGCATTGAAAAATGAAGCGACTGTCATCTAGTAAACATGGAATACATCATTGCAACATAGGAAAATAAATTAAAAACACATTTAACAAAATGTCTATGTGTCACTAAACCCACAACCTCAAAATGTCCAGCAGATATTTTCTTGTACAGCTGAAAATAGTTTAAATTTTTACACGAATTTACGACGAGCAACTTAGATTGAGGCGACAGAACAAACAAACAAACAAACAAACAAACAAACAAACAAACAAACAAACAAAGATGACTATTAAAACATATGCCTTGTACAGTACTATAATTAGCTTACTTACACCTTGCATATTATTATTATTATTATTATTAATCTGTAGTATAGTATCTATAAAAAGTCAGTTAAAAAATTTAAATTGGACAGACTAGTCCACTGAAGCCAGGATAGTGGGAGACAAAGGGTAAGACAGGCAACATTTATTTATAAAACATTTTTACCAGAAAGTAATACATTGAGAGTTACCTCTCATTTTCAAGTATGTCTTGGACACAGAGTTATAATAATTAATAGTTACATTAAAAGAACAGGGTTATACAGTCAATTCACAGACATTTCAGGACAGATAGAGTTGTACAATTGGGTACAGGGGATAAAGGTCTGGTGAGTTTCAGATTGAAATAGAGAAGCTTTAACATCCCTAAACGGCCGCAAACGGCTCACACCCCCTGGCTGCCCTTCGGCTGCGCTAAAGGCTGTCTGCCTTTGGAGCGACGCAGATGTACACAGAATGAATGTAGCTGTGAATACAAAGTTCTTTGTCCTCTTGGCCCATTAACATTTCAGTGGGTGGGGTTGATGTTCCACGAAATAGAAGCAAATGTTAAACCTTAGCACGCAGGTCCTGTGCAGAGGGGAGCAGCCCTTGGGAAGCCCCACCAGGCGTCCAACCGTTGGGGCGACACAGATGTAATGTACACATAATATATAATGTGCATAGTTCCCGTTAAACCAGCAATACGTTCAAAATCCTATATGTGTTTTTTTTTAATATATATAAATCAGTAGTGTAGTATTACATAATACTTACTGCATTTTTTTTATTCCCCACCCACTGTTTATGCTCTTTTTAATTAATTTTAAGGTATTACGCTTCCTTGGCTTACCATAGTAACCATTTACCAAGGCTTTACAGCACTTCCTCTTTTGAAATTGACGACCATAGTGTTAAGCTCGGAGAAGCGGGATCTTTGCTGATCGCTCACGGGAGAACAGATCAGTTGGCATCTTAGGAGATTACATTTCCTTAAAGCTAAGCAACTGCTGCATGTATTAAAACAAAAATGCAAACTGTAGTGCCACTTTAAGCAGACGTTGCTGAGCCACAAAAGACCAGAGGCATATTTTCTTACAGCATCAGAACAAGAATCTACTGTAGGTGATTAACCATAACATTGTGATTTACCCCAGAAAGGTAGAAACTGATTTATAAAAAAATTGACCACCCAAAAAATGGAAATAGTTACATACCCCAAACTATAGTATGTGGAATGGATTAATAAACAGCTATAGAAATTCTAATACAAGAAGGTGGCCTTGTTAACCTATCTAAAAATAGCCCCATTCTCAGGCTATAGTTACAGGAATTCTTGCCAGTACATTTTGAGACTCTGAGTCTACACAGCAAAGATTCCAACTGTGATATAGATTATGTGTAAAATGATATTTATTTTTGTAAATGTTTACTTGCACTTTCCAATTTCCATTTCTTTTCTAGTTTTTTTTGTATCTTCTCTAGTAAAGATCCCACAGCAAAGCCCACAAATTGCAATTGAAGAGTGGAGTTGTACTGCCAGAAACCTCAAACCCATCCATTGGTTTATACTAGATGTTTACTACAAATATGTTCCTACATTATTTTAACCATAGATGCCAAGCCCCCTTGTGTGATGTAAATGGATCCAGCATTCCATTTTCCATTATGGTTATAATGAAGCTGAAGGCTGAGGCAGGGCACAGAAACACAGGCCGTTACTGAAACTATTACAAGCTGTCAAGTCTCTTTGGAAGTAGTGTTTTGCATCAAATTTTTAGATTGACATTTTTTAAAAGATACAGAGAACAGAAAAGTCAAGTGCAGAACCATCCCTTATAGTGAGAATATGAAATGCTCTCCAATTGGAGAGAACAATCAACATGAAATACTATGAATGTCTACAATGAGACAAAGTGCTAATGTGTCTACAGAGAGACGGTGAGTGCTAGAGAAGTCCACAGCAGGACAATGGTGTTGGAATAGTGAAAGTACTGTGCAAACATAAATAATTAAAATAATATCACCCTTGAGAAAAATGCAGCTTTTTCAAAAGATGTTCCCTAACATCTATATGGTAAGGCGGCAACAGGTCCAAAGCACAAAATATCTCAAGGTGCATATACTGTAGAAAAGCAGGAAAAATATACACAGTGCAATGATGCTAAAAACATTTGAACAAAAATGCTCCATATATATAGTGACACTGTCATGCGCTTCCGTGTATGTAAGCAAACGCACCCTTAGGGTGTCTCCAGACACTGTAGCTATATGGGAGGGAGCTATGCGTGGCCACTGTAGCAAACGCACCCTTAGGGTGTCTCCAGACACTGTAGCTATATGGGAGGGAACTATGCGTGACCACTTTTCATTCTCTCCACCCCCCCCCTTTTCCCCTCTCCCCCCTTCCCCCCCCCTTCCCTCTCCCCATTCAAGGTATTTGGTCCTAATTTCTAATGTCACACAGCATCATTTAATATCTACTATGAAGGGTATGTTTAATATGTGTCTTTAAATTGACAAAAGGGTTTACATATCAATATAGATTTGAAACTGTGTTTAACCTTATGACATAGACCTAAGAAACCATTCACATCTTTGCAGTGATGAGACGAGCTTTTTAAATATCGTTTTAAATATCGATTTACTGTCAATACACTGCCTGACACTATATCCTATGTGTATGTATATATGTCTGATACAGACCACATTCATTGTTGGAATGTACCAGCATGACATAGGAAATTAACATATAAACAGGCAATGGTACTGAACAGGTTAAATTTTAATTTGATTTTCGCGGGCTTTTGAGTGTACTTAAGCAGGCAGTCACCGCTTCTCCCCACTCCGAGACGAAGCCCTATCTGTAAGGGTGAAACACGTAGAGGGGGAGATTGCGGTGTAGCCCTTGTGTGTTGTTGAAATAAAGTTTTTTCAGAAGAAACATCCGGGAGCTTCATTTCTTCAGACATGCGCAGTTGCGCCATTTCTTTTCATCTACCAAAAATGCTCCATAGACTATAAATTCCCCAACTCACTTGGTATAAGAGAAAAAAAAAGTGTTTTTCAAATACATGAAGACGTCTACAGATTCTTGGAGCTTTTCTTTTTGGATGTTGATTGAATTCAGGCTCCCATTTAGTTTATAGAGAAAAGAGAAATGGAAAACTGTGAAATAGCAATTTATAAAGTTAAAATGAAGGACAGAACAGTGGAAATACATACTCCAAGATATAAAAAAGCATTTAGACCACCAAGGATATGAGGATACGCCGTCCAGAGTCTTCACTCTTGCAGGCACCAGCTCTATGACTCTTCCCATTCCAGCGCTTCCAGGCTGATGACTTCACCGGGGAGGCAGGAAGAGTTGCCTTCCGGCATCGGTCCAAAGGAGGGAAAGGAAAACGGATGCCTCATGGTGTTGCTTAATCTACCCTGAGAAATAGGGTGACCTTATTTTCAAAAGTAGAAACCGGGACACATACAACAATTATTTATAAAACAACGTCTCCATTTATGCTGTATTATTGATTATTTCAGTTTTCTAACATAACCCAAGTTCTTGAGAGTTCCAAAACGACTTTATATATTACTTACTTCGGCATCTTATTTTTTACACAACATTAATAGGGTTTGAATTTCAAAGTTATGCATCAAACTCGATGCTATCTCATGTTGTTCTTTTTATTCATACTAACATCTTCTCATTGCCCCATCCTTCCACCACCTACCACCCTCAGAAAACAGGAATCTCACAATCTCACGAACAACACTCACAGTTTTTCAATATTTCTAAAATGTTTACTCTTTCTTATGATCGATCATATAAAAAACACGCAATGTCTATTTTTTTGCCATTTTAAGTGAGTCCAACATAGGGTAAAGCTAAAAAACGGAATATTTGAATAATTTTGAGAACATTGCCGGAACATCGGGACGTTTAATGAAAATGTGGGGCTGTCCCGGCTAAACCCGTGATGTATGGCCACCCTACAGAGAAATGCAAGGATGATTTTACTTACAGTGAGTGCTGGAAGACAGTCTGATATCATCTATATAACCTGTCATGAGATAATCAGGAAACGTTGGGGTAATGATTTTCATTTATGTTTCTATATTCACACCTTAAATATAATTCATGTTCCTTTACACAAGCAATTATTTTCAAGTAAAACTGTATTTTCTCCTGTCACTGTAGTCACTTACTTCAAATAAATAAAATGCAAACATTTTACATTTAAATTATTGAAATCAAAACAATTTAAATCAGAATTTTTTATATCATTATGTCTACATTCTAAATACATGACATTTATCACTGACATTACTTCGTGCAGCTTTATTGATAAGTAAGGATCTTTAAGCACATTTGAAATATAAATTGATATTGCAAATAAATGGCATGTAATTACTTGTTTACTGATTAGAATATAATAGAGTACCTACAGGGAAAATTGCCTGTGGAATTGGAATTGTGTAGCTAAATGTAAGGTTAGAGTTTAGCCAGCCACCACGCACAAAGCTTCCAACTTTTTTTCCAGTAACAACATAAAATCACAGAGTGTGTACCAAATATTTGGACATTGGAATGAAATACCCATTGTTCTGCTCTCAAACCTGTTTGCATAGTATGGAAATTTGACCCGTTCACAAGGTACTGTAGTTCTTTTATATCACCCTGTTGCTTGAAGTCTTATATGTTGGAGTCACCATTGAAACTACTCTATTTAATGTTTATTCCACTTTTTTCATCTTTAGACGGCTCCACCTCTGCCCTCCAATACTCACAATTCCAGAGATAATTCTCTCTACAAAGTAATGACAATGCTTTCTTACCACTCTTTTCATGACTGCCTGACTTTTGCTGAGTGCATTCAATCAAAGATGTTTTAAGAATGTTATCAGATAAACTAGCCGTGTTTGTCCAGTTGCTACTGAGAGTGAAAACTTCAATAGTAGGTGTCATGATAATATCATGAGATAGTGTGTATTCTTATCTATCTGGTTCTTCAGGGGTTAATGAAGGTTAATGAAGTATACAATTTTGATATATGCATTCGTGACAGGAGGACAGGAGGACGAATGCAATAAGACCAGATATGGGAGGTCTGGCATTTACTATGGGACAGATATCCATCTGTGACTCAAATTAGGGGTAAGCCGGTCATACTTAGTCCTGTTGCATCCACCATGAATGCCTGAATGTGTTGATGTATCATATGATTGAGCAAAGCAAGGAGATAAAATAAATTTTAATTTATTTCACGAATGGACATACACACAATGTTACACAATTACACTTAAAATACACTTACTGGAACAGGGCCAAATGAAATAACATGTTCCCAAAACAAAATCTTGAAAGCCAGAGTCTCTAGGAGCAATTTCCCAGGAGCAGGAGTTGCTCGCAAAATGGCTTGAAACGGTCCGCGGTCAGCAGTGCTACCTGCAACTGCTATGTACTCCGACGGAGCTGCTTCTTTCATTCGGTCACCACTGTATTGGCACTTGGAATCCTTGTTTCTTACGAAATCGTAGATGTTTCTTAGCTGGAACTGTGAATCTGATTGCCAATGGGCTGCATGAATTCTTATAGAGTTTAAATCCCTATCTCTAACTAGTGCAGCCAATCTCTCTGTGGGATTAAGTTTTCCCACCTATCCTGGAGTTGCCAATACTTTGGAAACCTGGCAGAGGGGGCTTATCATTCTGCTAAGAGCATGCGCTAACTTAGCACCGTTGCTTCTTAGCATATGAGACCCAGCCCCTCTCCCTGGCGACACTAAGTCTGAGCTAGCCACCATTTGCTAAACTGTCTGAGCTTTACACTAGGATGGGGGTATTTGAGGATCCCCTCCCCAACTAACACCTTGGGGACACTGAGCCCTCTCAACTCCAGGCTCTAACAGACATCAGGGTACCAAGCCAGCGGGATGTCTTAGAAGTCTGGAGCTGCACATTCTTATCTGCTTTAGTGAGTCACTAAATGCATACTAAGTGGGGGCTACAATAAATGAGTAATTCCTGGTCCCCGGTGGTCTGAATGAAAGCCCAAATGTGCCTAACATGTTTAATACACTATTTGAGGGGGACTTTCATTCATCAATTTTTATACAAACTTATAAAAATAATGCTATGGGTGTTTTTCATGTTTCTCCCTGAATTATGCGCACAGTAAGTTTCAGCGCGCTGGGAGCTTCCTAGCAGAAGTTAGCACACAACTGCTTTTATTTCTCAAGTGCTGAGTTTAAAAACACTTTTTTTCTCTCTCGCCACCTTATACCTGGTGGGAGATACACTGAACCCCTTTCCTGAGTTCTGGGGGTTTTGGGCATATACCGGGGGGACCCTGGAATGTGATTTCCCCTTGCCTAGTTTTATTGTTTTGGTCTGTACTGAAGCAGGGAGATCTGGCAATGAGCTGCAAACTACTTCCTAGGGAGGATTTTGTCCGGTGGTCTGTGTCTTCATGTCCCCAGGAATCTGGTAATATTCCTGAGTACATATTTTGGGGTAACCAGCAAGTCTGGCCCCCTTCTACCCAAACACACCCTGACAACACTTTACCGTAAAAAACATTTAGCACGTCTGGAACAGTGGAACAGTAAAACACACACACACACATCTTTATTGAAACACAGTGCACATGCCATAACTGGGTTGCAGAACTGACACTTCAAACCCCCAATATGGCTCAGGGGCACCCAGCCGAACATAACACCTTTATTATTGAGAAACAAGAAAACTGTCCTGCGCTCGGGTGGATAGTCCCAGCACCCGTATGTGTCAGTGTAGTCACTGGGGAATGGAGATGGAGGATGCAGTAAAGGACCTCTATGTTAATCAGAGCTGGGAGGGAATTCCCTTACCTATAGAAGCTCTCTGATCTGGGTCCTGCTCTCCTCTGCCCTCCGGTTTCCAGCGTGCAGCCTTCAGAGAAGTTGAATGGAAAGAAAGAAGATCCGGCACCACTACGAGTGACAAGCATCCAGGATACTTGGTCCAAGACGAAGCGCTGTTCTATAGCGTGAAACGCGTTGAGGGGGAGATCGTGGTGTAGCGTTGTGTGTGTGATGTTCCAATAAAGTTTTTTCAACCTACCCGGAAGTAGCCTGGATGCTTGTCACTCTCAGTGGAGCCGGATCTTCTTTATTTCCACCTTTATTATTGGCCTGGTACCCCCTCACCGTTACAAAACTGTTCTGCATTTATTGTAATTATATGTTCTTGCAATCCCTTTCCTGTAATGACAAAGAAGTGAATTTAAAACCGCACTCAAGGTAGTGATGTGATCGTTACATTTGTGAATTAGAGTACCAATGTACAACCATAAGTGAAAAAGCTATGATTTGAAATTTAAACCAAATTGGTGCTGTGTATAAATATTAATAAGTATACAGACAAAAACCTGTGGATTCCAGTTTAGGCTGTGTGGCTACTGCTGCTGTTTTCATGGATTGGCTCCACAAACCATAAAGCTAGTACAAAAAACAAAAAGAGAAACAGCGCAAAGCCTCATAGTGTAGTATTAAAAATATATATTGGGTTATGACAGCAGGTGAGTATCACACGTACATCAAATTAGAATGTTAAAAGCATGGCATGTTTTGGACATGTTACCACATCAGGAACTGCACCAGGTAGCGACGGTCGAGCCGATAGAGGAGGCAGAACTCTTTATCTCCCAGATGGCCGTCTCCAGAACCTCAGCTATTACATGTGCTGTCAAACAGGGAGGTGATGGTTACTCCAATCTGTAGCGACACCGGTTCCTCACTGGGTCTGTGTATCGAGCTCTCGGCAGACCTCTGATGACGTCACCGTAGTTCCTTTGCGTTTCTGGCAGGGAAAGCTTGCACAGTCAGATAAACCTAGGAGGTCTTGGTGTGGTGTTGTGTCTGCACGGAGCAAGTGTAGGATCCATCATCATAGGTGTCCACCTTCTGAATGCGGAGGCTGTACTCAAGTGAGCTTCTCTTTTCCAGTTCTACCCGGGAATCAAGGGACCACTTGTCTTGTCCAGCTAAGATAATGCCTGAACGGTTCAACCAAGCCACTTTGGAGCTCTTGTCTTCCACAAAACATCAACAGAAGACACACACATCTTTGTGGAAGACAAGAGCTCCAAAGTAGCTTTTATTTTATTGTCATTTTTATTTACAAAGGCCCAAAGCCTGTAGTAGAGTGTTCACACTGCAACTCCTGCAGTTTATTCTCATTTTCTCCACTCCACTAGGCAGCAGAGAACTGGTTTCCATACAGACTACAGTACAAAAGGACTAAGTATTATCTGAATCTTCTCAGATAAGGTTCTTTGGGTATACTAAGATCACTAAGTGAGAGGGGATTAGAAACCATATTAATTTAGGTTCGTGTCATATTTTAAGAATAAAATACAGTTATGGAACAACTCTAAACAAGAGATACGGCCTACATTTACGAAGGAGTATTAACTAAATATTGCCCTATATATCGATCTTAAGAAATAACCACCATTAAAATGTATATGTAAAAAAAATAAAAAAATGAAAATCTGAAAGGTTAGTTAATGAATTATAATCATGCTGGCATCTGGTTTAATAGCAAAGTGGTGGAATCTAGAAGGGTTTTATTTAAAATATATATGTGTTACAAATATGGTAAAGAAAACACACAATCTTCTTACAAGAACATTAAAACAAATAGCTTTGTTACCTTATGTTGTTTGTAATTTTAATTCCATTAGTAGTGAATGTAAATAAATCCAACAACGATTTTCCATAATAAAGATTAAAGTATTCCACTGCGGGGCTATTATAAATTCTACTCAAAAGCAATTTGTTCTCCTAATGTTAACTTGCGAAAAATGCTTACGTATTCATAGAAGGATGATTTATTTACCATGGAAACGGCTACATCAAATGATAAATATACTGTTTCCAAGACAAAGAATACATTATTTTGACAGAATTCTTCGAAGATCGCTGCTAAGACGAAAATGGAGCGGGAAGTCAAACTCTTTGGAGTGTTTAGGCCACCGTGGCCTGAGAAAGAATAGATAACACTTGTTATCTACAGTTCTGGAAATCACTGTTACAACAAGTTTCCATGAAATATTTCTGCACATCACACATTTTTGGGCAATATGAATGATTTAGAAGGTGACTCCAGAGCGGTGTGTTTGACAATAGACTGTGGCTGGGATTGAAGGCATAATGTAACAAAATAAATCTACCCCACGAGATCAACCCATTTAAAGAGCCAGTCCCACGTTCTCGGGTATAAAACAACTTACCAGTTGTATTGGTTTTGTTAGAATTATTTTATCACCCTAAAAGTGATATCTAACCATGGCCCCTTGCAGACGCACTTACCAGTACACCCTCCTACTGTCTCTGTACATTTTTCCTACCTACGCTGTGCGCGCTCTCCCCTAACCTCCCTCCCCCAGCACAGGGACGCGCTCTAGAAGTGTAGCGCAACCCGGAACTTCCAGGTCTGCTGCTAGAGCGCGCATCCCTCGCGCTTCCCTGCCGTCGCCATCACCATCACCAGGTAAGCATGGGGGTGGGGGGCTGCAGACATGGGAGGGGGGCTGCAGACATGGGAGGGGGGCTGCAGACAAGGGAGGGGGCTGCAGACATGGGAGGGGGGCTGCTGACATGGGTGGGTGGCTGCTGACATGGGTGGGGGGCTGCTGACATGGGAGGGGGCTACTGACATGGGGGGGGCTGCTGACATGGGAGGAGGCTGCTGACATGGGAGGGGGCTGCTGACAAGGGTGGGGGCTGCTGACATGGGAGGGGGGGGGCTACTGATAAGGGTGGGGGGTTGCTGACATGGGAGGGGGCTGCTGACATGGGAGGGGGGAGGGGGCTTCTGACATGGATGGGGGCTGCTGACATGGGAGGGGGCATGCTGACATGGGAGGGTGAGGGGGGATGCTGACATGGGAGGGTGAGGGGGGATGCTGACATGGGAGGGGGGATGCTGACATGGGAGGGGGGATGCTGACATGGGAGGGGGGATGTTGACATGGGAGGGGGGATGCTGACATGGGTTGGGGGATGCTGACATGAGGGGAGGATGCTGACATGGGGGGAGGATGCTGACATGGGAGGGGGGATGCTGACATGGGAGGGTGAGGGGGGATGCTGACATGGGAGGGGGGATGCTGACATGGGAGGGGGGATGCTGACATGGGAGGGGGGATGTTGACATGGGAGGGGGGATGCTGACATGAGGGGAGGATGCTGACATGGGGGGAGGATGCTGACATGGGAGGGGGGATGCTGACATGGGCTGTTGGGGGCTGCTGATATGGGCTGTGGGTGGCTGCTGATATGGGCAAATTAATTTAATTTAAATGAAAGTATTTTAAATGTAATTTTGTTTCAAGTAAACATCGTAAATAAATGTGTTATTTTGAATAATAAATGCTGTTTTACCCGTGCGGCTGACTCTGTTTTCCTTGTGAGGTGTAGGGGGGAGACTGATGTGAGGTGCAGGGGGGGGAGAGTGATGGGAGGTGCAGGGGGGAGAGTGATGGGAGGTTTAGGGGGGGAGAGGGATGTGAGGTGCAAGGGGGGAAAGAGTGATGGGAGGTGCAGGGGGGGAAGAGTGATGGGAGGTGCAGGGGGGGAAGAGTGATGGGAGGTGCAGGGGGGAAGAGGGGTGTGAGGTGCAGGATGATGATGAGAGGTGCTGGAAGAGAGATGATGATGATGATGATTTATTTATTTTATTTATTTTAAAAATATTTTACCAGGAAGTAATCCATTGAGAGTTACCTCTCGTTTTCAAGTATGTCCTGGGCACAGAGTGAAACACACAAAATCCACGGGGAGCATGGGGAGGAAACAAAAAGAAATTTAAGTGCAGCAAAAAATGGCAACGTGGAAAAAAGCCTTCAAATGACTTGGCTCTAATGAATTGACTACTTACAAGATGTAAGAGTCAAATAGGCAGGGTTGACTCAAACAGTCACAGGTAAGTGGATGATGCAGTTGTCATCAAAGTGGATCGGGTCCCAAGGATCACGTACCCCAATGTTGAGAGAAAAACTGGCATAGCACAGATCACTCGAGATAAAATAGCTTTATAACAATAAAATATTATACTCACATTCTAACAATAAAATACGGGCATATCACACTGCATTAGTGTAGGAAGATTCTAGCCAGCTGGCTCACCGTCCTGCAACGTTCCCCCACTCCTCCGCCTCAGCCCCCGGTCAGCTGTTTCACTGCTCCGACTGGCGTCTGACGTCATTTCCGGGTTCGTCGCGCGGTGAGTGCTGGATCCTCCTGCAACTTCTCTGCTGTATGCTCCGGTCTGAATGAAAACTCCCACTCTACGCGTTTCAAAAGCAATTGCTTTCTTCCTCAGGATGCATGCTTTTATATCTTGGTGATCTGATTAATCAACAGGTGTATACTATTCCTTAAAGTGTGGTGTGGCTAGTACAGATACAATTGCTCATATACAAACATGGGGTTAAAATCTTGATAAACACATCTTTTGTAAGGGGATACTTGGTAAATGGGATAGGGAATGAATCTTGTTATGAGAATATAAATTTAAATATAAAATATAAGTGGTGGTACATTTGGACAAACTATAAATTCAAACATATTAACTCACTGATATTATCACTGGGTATATATACACGATCTGCAATATGCATGATCTACACAGGCACAGAGTGAGACAAGTACAGTTACATAAATGAACAGGGTATACATTATATACAAGACATTGCATGCACAGTTAAAGATAATATATATTATGGGCGTATGAAACAGTTACAGACCAGATTAAAATGTGAGACAGCCTTAGATTTGAAAGAACTTAAACTGGTGGTGGATGTGAGAGTCTCTGGTAGGTTGTTCCAGTTTTGGGGTGCACGGTAGGAGAAGGAGGAACGGCCGGATACTTTGTTGAGCCTTGGGACCATGAACAGTCTTTTGGAGTCTGATCGCAGGTGATGAGCACTGCAAGTTGTAGGGGTGAGGAGCTTGTTCAGATAGCTGGGTAGCTTGCCCATGAAGAATTTAAAGGCAAGACAGGAAAGGTGAACTTTGCGCCTAGACTCTAGTGATGACCAATCTAGTTCTTTGAGCATTTCGCAGTGATGTGTGTTGTAGTTGCATTGGAGAACAAAACGACAAATTGAATTGTAGAGGGTGTCAAGTTTGCTAAGGTGGGTTTGAGGTGCCGAGCCATATACTATGTCTCCATAGTCAATAATTGGCATTAGCATCTGCTGTGCGATACGCTTTCTGACCAAGAGACTTAGGGAGGATTTGTTCCTGTAAATTACCAAGAGTTTGGCATAGGTCTTGGTTGTCAGGGTATCAATGTGCATCCCGAATGTTAAGTGGGAGTCAAACCATATGCCCAGGTATTTAAAACTAGTGACAGGGGTTAGGGTGGTGTTAGCGTTGGTTCTAATCTGGAGCTCAGTTGCTGGAAGCTTTAAAAATTTAGTCTTGGTCCCAAATAACATTGTTACAGTCTTGTCAGTGTTTAAAAACAGTTTGTTTTGGGAAATCCAGTTTTCGAGTCTCAAAAAGTCAGACTGAAGTATGTGTTGAAGGTCAGAGAGGCTTTGGCTGTGTGCATATAGGATTGTGTCGTCTGCATACATGTGTATTGAGGCTTCCTTACAAGCTGTGGGAAGATCATTAATGAACACTGAGAAGAGTAGGGGCCCCAGAACAGAGCCTTGCGGGACATCACAGGTGATATCCAGGGGGTTCGAGTTAGAGCCTGAGATGGACACATGTTGGGATCTTCCTGATAGGTAGGACTGAAACCAGTTTAAAGCATGCTTCCCTATTCCAGAGCTCTGGAGTTTGTTAAGCAGGATAGCATGATCAACTGTGTCAAAAGTCTTTGCAAAATCTAGGAATACTGCACCAGTGAGTTGTCCCCGTTCCATTCCACACTGGATTTCATTGCAAACTTTTAGCAGGGTAGTTACGGTGGAGTGTTTGGGACGAATGCCAGATTGGAATTGGCTAGGGAAATTTGTCTTGGTATGGAAATCGCTTAATTGGGAGTGGACACATTTTTCCATTACTTTGGATAGAATTGGGAGAAGTGAGATTGGCCTGTAGTTTGAGACAGTGTTTTTGTCCCCACTTTTGAAGATTGGGACAACTCTGGCAGTTTTCCAAGTCTTAGGGATATGGCCTGCAGACAGGATAGAGTTGACTATGGAAGAAATTGGTTTGGCAATGGCTGGGGCACCAAGTCGTAGGAACCTAGATTGTAGTAAGTCAGGTCCGCATTGGCTGCTTAGTTTTAGTTTGAGGAGCGCTTGTGTAATCTCCTCTTCAGATACTGGGCCAAATTGAAAATTGTGGGCAGTGTTGGGTGGGGGAGGGGCTATGTGTGTGCTCCCAGGATGAGATTCAGATTTGTGGTTTGGGCTGCGTTTCGCTAATAAGTTAGTGGCACACCCCACAAAGTAATCATTGAATGCATTTGCAATGTCAGTGGGGTTTGTCAGAGTAATATCCCCCTTAGTGATGTTACTTGGTTGTTGATGGTTAGGAGGCTGCAATATATTGTAGATAACCTTCCAGAAGTTAGCTGGGTTTGATGTATTTTGGTGGAGATTGTCAGAGTAATATTGTGCTTTTGCCGTGTTTGCCATCATGATGATGATGATGATGATGATTTTACCCGTGCGGCCCAAAATTTTTTCCTTGGAGCAGTTTGGCCCTTCTCACTTTACCAGTTGTGCAGGCCTGCCTTATATGCATAATGGCCATTGCTGTACCCTAATCAATTAAATCTATTACTATCTACATCTGGACTGCTATAAAGTCACCAACTAGATTGGTCATCACTAGAGTCTAGGTGCAAAGTTCACCTTTCCTGTCTTGCCTTCAAAAACTTTCTGGGAAAGCTACCAGTCTACCTGAGCAAGCGCCTCACGCCTAACACATGCAGCACTTATCATCTGAGATCTGACTCCAAAAGACCATGGTACCAAGGTTCAGCAAAGTATCCGGCCGCTCCTCCTTCTCTTACCGTGCACATCAAAACTGGAACAATCTACCGGAGACTCTCACAGCCACCACCAGTCTAAGTTCTTTCAAAACTAAAGCCGTCTCACATTTTAATCTGGTCTGTAACTGTTACTTACACCTATAACATATATTATCTTTAACTGTGCATGCAATGTCTTGTATATAATGTGTACCCTGTTCACTTATGTAACTATGTACAGCTCAACCCCGTTAAAGCGCGGTCCTCGGGGGCCACCCGATCCGACCGCGCTAGAACCGGGGTCATGCTAATTAAAAAAAAAAAAAATGGCCGCCGCGTGCCAGATTGGGAGGGAGGGAGGGAGTAAGGAGGGAAGGAAGGAAGAGGTGGCCAGAAGCCCTACACATCCCCCAGCAGAGGCCCTCTGAGTCCAGCTGCAACCTGCTCCTTACCTCTCTCCACCGGCATCCATCCCCCTCCACCGGCATCCACTTCCTTCCCCCCCCCCCCGAGGCCCCCACACCTACCGGCCCTCTGCGGCATAATAAGTTTTGTGCCTAGCCCACGCAGCCCTCCGAGTCCCAGCCTTCTCCTCACTCACCCTCCCCTATTGGCATCCACACCACCCCCCCTCCTCCTGACACCCCCCCCTCTTCCTGATGCCAGGTCTGCTCCGATCTCAGCAGCCGACACCAAAGGTAGGGAGGGGTGAGTGTAGTGTGCTGTGAGTGCTGTGAGAGTGTGCTGTGAGTGCTGTGAGAGTGTGCTGTGAGTGCTGTGAGTGCTGTGTGCTGTGAGTGTGCTGCGAGTGCTGTGTGCTGTGAGAGTTTGCTGTGAGAGTGTGCTGTGTGCTGTGAGTGTGCTGGGAGTGTGTGCAGTGAGAGTGTGTGCAGTGTGCTGTGAGCAGTGTGCAGTGAGTGCTGTGAGAGTGTGCTGTGAGAGTGTGCTGTGAGAGTGTGCTGTGAGAGTGTGCTGTGTGCTGGGAGTGTGTGCAGTGAGAGTGTTTGCAGTGTGCAGTGAGAGTGTGTGCAGTGTGCAGTGTGCAGTGTGCAGTCAGAGTGTTTGCTGTGAGCAGTGAGAGTGTGTGCTGTGAGCAGTGTGCAGTGAGTGCTGGTAGTGTGTGCATTGTGCAGTGTGTGCAGTGAGAGTGTGTGCACTGTGTGCAGTGAAAGTGTGTGCAGTGAGAGTGTGTGCAGTGTGCAGTGTGCAGTGAGAGTGTGTGCAGTGAGAGTGTGTGCAGTGTGTGCAGTGTGTGCAGTGTGTGCAGTGTGCAAAAAAAATGTAAAAAAAATGTAAATAAAAATGTCAGTGTGTGCAGTGAGTGCTGGGAGTGTGTGCAGTGTGCAGTGAGAGTGTGTGCAGTGAGAGTGTGTGCAGTGTGCAGTGTGCAGTGAGAGTGTGTGCAGTGTGTGCAGTGTGTGCAGTGTGTGCAGTGTGTGCAGTGTGCAAAAAAAATGTAAAAAAAATGTAAATAAAAATGTCAAAAATTATTATTATTTTTTTTTTTTTAAAACGGGAGCCACGTGAAAACTGTGTTATTTGTGGATTCGCGTTATAACGGGTCGCGCTATAACGGGGTTAAGCTGTATTTGTAACCATGTGTTTATTATTTGTCATCATAACTCACATATAAAGGTAAGAACCAACAATAAACATATCATAATTGATCAAAAGTTTTTTTTTAAACGCAATCTTAAATGCCAATGTTATATTAATCATGATATATGTCCTGTGGGGGATAGTGATCCCCATTTTAGCCTTCACCTAAAGGCCACTATGTGTCATAAAACCCCTATTTTTGTTTTGTTTTCTGCCTAGTGCATTTCACAGCACACTGACATTGGTCTAATACATATCATAATATAATAAACATATTTTAGATTGGTATAATATTGCCATATTAAACGGTAACTTTTAACAGAATGTAGGGGGAAGGAAGTGTACGGGTGAGGGGGCCTTTGATCTTTTCAACCACTTTAGTGGCATCTCTGTCAGACCAATGATATTTCATGTGAATGTGATAAAAGTGAAAGATGCACTCACAATACACAATAAAAAAACAGTGGAAAACAACTATATGCTGTAAAAAATGTGTTCAAATAAAAAATCAGAACAGTCTCAAATAGTACTTATCCAGCAGAGTGGGTTTTTTTTTCAGAGAAAGGAGGTACTTCAAAAAGGATCTAATGGGGAGATACTGCAGCTTCAGAGGACACTGACCAGGTCCAGAAAAAGATCTACAAAAACAAAGAAAAAGAAGCGCTAATCTCCCATAGCGTGATCCAGGATTAATATATCAGTATATGACAATGGGTTAAAAATCGTGTCTTTTAAATATACTAAATATGTGAATGAAACCGCAATCACCATATGTATTTTTTCTCAAATGGAAATAAATGATTGGTGCTATAAGGGTAAATATATGATATTAAGAGTTGATCAAAAAGAGTTTTATAGAGGGTTGCCTTTCTGATCAAACTCTTTTTGATCAACTCTGTTAATGTCGTGGAAATATACCAAGACAAGTAAAAAGGGGTATTACATAAAAATTGGAATTTAAAAAAACAAAAAAAAACCACATCAATTGACAACAATAGGATGAACAAAGGACACACTAATATGTAATACACTGCAGATTAAAAAAAAAAATATATATATATATATATATATATATATATATTTGTAGCCCTCTTACCCCCACCCTAAGTGAGATTGGGGTGGGTAGGTGTATCTGACTACTTATCAGTGTGGTGCTGTACCTATTTGGAAACCTGGAGGGCTGAGCTTCCGCCACGGGGAATCTGGGGTGAATTACTCTTACTACTACTATATGGTGCAGCGCCTCCACCTGCGATGGCTCCCAGCAGAGCGGGAGTTGTTCCTCGCAGGACACATACAAATGAACACATACACTGGATGTGAAATAGCAAAGGGCTTTACTAAACATAACATATATCTTACACACTTATACTCTAACGCGCATATAACCTTAGTGGCTCGGCCACTCTCATCAGGAGTGCCCCACACACCGTGTCCATGTATGATACTATTTGTATAGGCTCAGTTCTGTAGCCACTCGCTCAGTGTTCCTAAAGAGTTTAGCCTAAGGCGGGATCAGCGCCTGTTGACTGGTGTTGGTGCACTTGTTGTTATAGTACCTTCCGGTCACGGCGGTGACCGGTACCTCTTCGCAAAGGGTCAGGCGAATCAGCGGTCTGCCTCCTGGGTCTCAATGTCCAGCCGTCTGGTCCCTGACGACTCGCCAGCAAAACCTGCTCCGCACGCTTGACCCTTTGTCCCTAGCTGTCTACACAGTAAGGGTGATGCTCGCTACCACTATGGGCATCCCTGCAGCACAGCAACCTTTGGCGACTTCAGGGA
Organism: Ascaphus truei; assembly: GCF_040206685.1. NCBI lineage: Eukaryota > Metazoa > Chordata > Amphibia > Anura > Ascaphidae > Ascaphus > Ascaphus truei. The sequence goes on along the minus strand of NC_134483.1, from coordinate 515,262,340 downwards.
ACACTCCTAGGGGCCTACGGAGTAGCCTGTCCTATGCAGGTGGGTCACTGACCCCCCGCACCCACACTACCACTCTGACTAACTCAACCTAAACCTGCAGCAAACACACTGCACTCACACAGTACCCGCAGCAACCGCACTGCACTCAACCGGTACCTGCAGCAACCGCACTGCATTCAACCGGTACCTGCAGTAACCGCACTGCACTCAACTGGTACCTGCAACAAACGGCAGTGGATATTCACAGTTGAGTGCAAATAGCCGCACGGCTATTCACAGTTGAGTGCAAATAGCCGCACGGCTATTCACAGTTGAGTGCAAATAGCCGCACGGCTATTCGCACTCAGTAGAAAATAAAATGGAAAAATATAAACATCCCAGCCAGGAACCAAACCCTGGTCCACTATGCTAATGGCCTGGAGCATAACCATTGAGCTATAAGATTTCTGATGTTTTTCTAGTGAATAAAGGCATAGAAACCTACTGACATTACAGTGTTCATAGCCGCACGGCTATTCGCACTCAGTAGGAAATAAAATGGGAAAAAAAAGACAGAACACTCCCCTATTGACATTCTATACCCCCTGCATCTGTAATCAGCGCGGCTTTAGGCTGAGTCCCCAGTCAGCACTGTGACACGCGCCCGGCGGGGGGGCAGCGCATGCACATCGCAAGTCCCCGATCTGCGGTCTGAGGGGGGAGAGAAAGTTTGTGATGGGAGGGGGTGTGGCGGTAGGTTTGCGGGGGCGTGGCCATGACGTCCCGCGGCTGGTTCGCCCTCATTGGTTGAACCGCCGGCGGGGCGGGGCGTGGCCACGCCTCCGTCACAAATGCCAATCTCAAACTCTCAAAGCGCGCGCTTCCGCTCGGCACTGAGCCCCTACAGCCGCAATGAGAGCGGCTTTAGTAGGGGCTCGCCTACGCTTCTGCGCACTTGCGGAAGCGTAGGTCTTAGGGAAATTTTACATTTCCCCGCTTGCCGGCGTGCAGGTCCGGTCACGTGAGCGGTTCGCCGAATGAGGGCGAACCAGCTCCGTGACGTCACTGGCCCGCCCGCCGACACGCCCCCGACGCACCCCCGACGGCACGCTGCCTAAGGCCAGGGAAAGCACCCACTTTCCCTGAGCCTCAGCGCGCCTCCGCACGCTAGCAGGAAACCTGGACGAGGCCTTATGTGTCTGGCCAGGGTGAGCATCGGGGCTTGAGACGCTTGCAGAGCAAGCAAAATTGAATTTGCCGCCTCCAAGCGCGTCACGTAAGTGGTTCACCTAATGAGGGCGAACCAGCTCAGTGCCGTTGTGGCCGCGCCCACAGATGAGCGTGCACCTAGCCACAAATTGCACGGCCGAGCAGGGCGCTGCGCTCGTGTGCCAGCACGCCACGCTCCCTCCCAGGCTTTGAGAGTTTGAGATTGGCATTTGTGACGGAGGCGTGGCCACGCCCCCGCCGGCGGTTCAGCCAATGAGGGCGAACCAGCCGTGGGACGTCATGGCCACGCCCCCGCAAACCTACCGCCACACCCCCTCCCATCACAAACTTTCTCTCCCCCCTCAGACCGCAGATCGCGGACTAGCGCTGTGCATGCGCCGCCCTCCCGCCGGGCGCGTGTCACAGTGCTGACTGGGGACTCAGCCTAAAGCCGCGCTGATTACAGATGCAGGGGGTATAGAATGTCAATAGGGGAGTGTTCTGTCTTTTTTTTCCCCATTTTATTTCCTACTGAGTGCGAATAGCCGTGCGGCTATGAACACTGTAATGTCAGTAGGTTTCTATGCCTTTATTCACTAGGAAAGCACCATAAAGTCTTATAGCTCAATGGTTATGCTCCAGGCCATTAGCATAGTGCGGCTATTTGCACTCAACTGTGAATAGCCGTGCGGCTATTTGCACTCAACTCTGAATATCCACTGCCACAGCAAACGTGCTGCACACACACACTGTGCCTACTTGTCAGCGCACACAGCACTGACAGCCTTGACACTGTAAAGACTACACACTTCACACACTGCTAAGGGCAGGGTCCCTAACCTAGGGGCCATCCCTTATTACGTACCCCCTACCCTGGTGGGGATTGGGGCCTGCCTGGGATCTGGGGAACTACCTTACCTGGTGCAGTAGCCACTTGCTCCCTACACCCTGCCTTCCCCTTCCTGCTCCCAGCTCCAACTGACAACGTGGTCCCCGCAACATTGTATCCTTCTGCCACAGGAGAAGCTGCAAAACCCTATTTGCTGGCTGGCTGCACGTGATGTGGGTGAAAGGGCAATCCCCAGAGGCTGCTGGGAATTGTAGTCCACTCAGGACCTCTGTAACATTAGGACCGCGTGCGCTATCTTTACTGTGCACGTGTGATCCTGTAATGGCTACCGCGGGGTTAAGGGGGCTAGGGGGAAGCCTGCTACACTTATTTATATATATTATATATGCAAGTGCCCAGGGCTGGTTCAACCATTAGGCCAACTAGGCAACCATCTAGGGTAGAAGAATTTGGGGGGGGCGGCAGACGCTAGTTTGCTTAGAGAGGAGATTTCCCCCATCTCTCAGAGCAGGGTGTTGCTAGAGGGCTGGGCAGTTTCCTCCATCCATGGCTTCTGCTGGGTTATGCAGCCAATCAAGAGGAGGTGTAAGGAGCCTGGGGAAGGGGCTAAGCCTTGAGCAGAGAGAGGAGTGGCTGTGTGTCTTTGTCCTGTGGGTCCTGCTCTGCTCTGATTCTTGTGTCTGTGTGTGTGTCCTGCTCTTTTCTGTTGTGTGTGTGTTTTCTGTGGCTGTTCTGTGTGTATTTTGTTCTGTTTTGTGTGTGTCAGGGGGAGAGAAAATGACAGAGAGAAAGGGGGAAGTAAATGACAGAGAGGGGGGAAGAGATTGACAGAGAGAGAGAGGGAGGGGAAGAGATTGACAGGGGGGGGGAGAGAATGATGGAGAGAGGGGGTATATAATGACAGAGAAAGGGAAGGGGGGAAGAATGAAAGAGATAGAGAGGGGGAAGTGAATGACAGAGAGAGAGGGGGAAGAGAATGATTGAGACTGAGAAGGGGAAAAGAATGACAGAGAGAGGGGGAAGAGAATGACAGAGAGAGGGTGGGAAGAGAATGACAGAGAGAGAAGGTGGGAAGAGAATGACAGAGAAGAGGGGGGAAATAGAATGACAGAGAGATTAGAGAAAATGACAGAGAGAAATGGGGGGGGGGGGAATGACAGAGAGAAAGGGGAGAGAATGTCAGAGATTGTGGGGGTGGAGAGAAAAACAGAGAGAGGGGGGAGACAATGAAAGAAGGAGTGGGCCCCATTCATGCCCCCATTGTGGGCATTGTGGGCCCCATTGTGACGACAGAGACAATCAATGGGTATATTGCCTACTGTGTCATGTATTGTATTGCTATGTCAATGTTATTTTATTGTGTATTTATTTTGTTTTGAAAACAAATAGCCAAAAGTGTTATTAGCCATATTTGGCTATTAGTGCTTTTGCCCATTTGTATGTGTGGTGATGGGAATAGAGGGGTTGGGGTATAGGGGTGGTTGCCATGGGGAGGGAGGTTAGGCTTCCCGGTTGGGCAGTGGGGGTGGGGAGGAGTGGGGGGTGGGGAGGGATTAATCCATTAATTACCATAGCAGTAACCGCTAAGGTAATTAAGTGGTTTCTGGCCAGGATTTAGATTTTATTTTAATGTTGCTGCCCACTAAAGACACAGAGGATGTGTCTCATCTTCGGACCAGGAGGCCGAAGATGAGAATTGCCTTCAACCTGGCAAGGGTAAGTGCAACTTTCATTTACTATATGATGGATAATTTTGTATTTTTAATGGGCAAATGCGCTATTAGCCAGATCGGGATAATAGGCATTTTGCTCATTACAGTGTGTATTGGGGGAGATGTAGTATAGGGAAGGGAGGGGGGGCAGGGGGGGGGCTTACCAATGGGTTGTTGGCTTACCAATGTGGCTATCTATGATAAATGACCACTGTGACAATCAATGGATTCAATGGCTAGAGTTTTGTTTTATAGTAATGTGTTTTTTAGAGTAATGTATTTTATTGTATTGTATTGCACTGTAATGATTATTTGAATGGTCAAAAGCACTATTAGTCATCTTTGGATAATAGCACTTTTTCCCCATTCCTGTGTGGTGTTGGTGGTAGAGGGGGGTGGATGAGGGGGGTAGTTACCCTGGGGAGGGTGCTTAGGAAACCAGGTGGTCCCCGGAACTGAAATTAATACAGGTCAGGTCCAGAGACCCCCTGCTTCAGTATTATGTTAGTAAAATTAACATAAAAACAGGGTCATTGCCTTTAAGAGCTATGCAGGGAGATGCAGTTCTCTGTGCAGCTCTCACAGACTGCAGACAAATCGCACAAGCAGATTGTAGAAAAAGACACTGCTAAGTCGATCGGTATCTGCATTTTCCTTCCAAACGGTCTCTGGCTTGCGATAACTCTTTCTGAATACCGTGATAACACAAGTGCAGTGAGGAAGAAACATGCCAAATGCAGTCAATAAGGCAGTAAGCTTATCGGAGCTACCTGAACAGGCCCCAATGTGTTGTAAACACAATAGCATTACAATATTAAAAGAAGGCATTGAGCTAGAAAATCATCCAACTGTAATTTATCTTGTAGATAACCAATAATAAAAAACATGAATGACCTCTATCGTCTACAGAACGCTAAAGAGGAGAAAAAGTCCTTCTAAAATGGGAGTGTCTAAAGGAAGAAAATATTCCTAATAAAGTATTTCCTGACCTGACTCTATAATACATTGAGACATGAGTTATATTTAAGTAATCATTAATACGATATCCTACAGAACACTGAAAAGGATACGTTAAGACATGCAATGATGTTAAGAGATCTTACTTTAGTACAGGCCGAGAGAAAATGATCACCCAGTATTATGTTGTTTTCCAAAGAATATATTTTATTATAAGCGGAATATCCCATATAGTTATCAGTCATATCAGATGTGAGCCAGTAACCTGGATGCCATACTTATACAGAAATAAAGGGAATTTAGAATATAAACCTTGCATTTGAGATATGAAATCAGAAATTTAACATAGAGGGGCAAGTGTTTGTCTATTACACATGTGGATTTCCATATTTCTAGCTTCAAGCACCCTCGGAAGGAATCTGCTGATGTTATGCAATAACGTAATTAGATGATCTATTTTACACCGTTTGTTTTAAGGTCTGCATTTATTGCACTGTAAGTTTTTGTAATAATCTGTTTATGTAAACTAAGCACTGTACTATTTTTGTATATTAAATCTAAAATGTAATAAGTAAATTATTGGGCTCTGATTGAACTTTGTACGTTTTGAAGAGAGTGATCACGTTTTCGGACACATTTTGCTACAATATATTTTTGTTTGTTAAGTGCATATTTTTCTTAGTTAACAGGAACCAAACCACTGCATGTGCATCTTGTCATTAATTTTTGGTGATGACAGCAAGTAAACATATATATTGTGACGGATTGAGGAGGGATAATATTAATTTTAGGGACCATGCGTAGGTGAAAAAGTGGATTTAGCGGTGTGTATTAACCCTTGTCACATGATCACAGGTGGGCTGTTCGTGAAAGTTGGTAAGAACATGGCCATGGCAGATTTCAAATCATAGGAGGCTATTTACTTAGATGGAGTTTTGGCGTTCACACATTTAGCCAAGGTATGTTTTGTTGTAAATAGGAAAGTGCACTGCGCTTGTATAATATTTACAAATAGACTAGTAAACGCAGGCTTAATTGTATTTTGTGCAATATTATGATAATAATTTTAGTGAGAGCACAAGGCATATTATTAAATAGCAGCAAGAAAACAAAGCGTAAGACCACCGCAGTATGTGTATTGGACAAACATAAAAAATACAAAAAACACAAACTGTGTTAAAAAGTGGAAATATGTGAAGTGACAAATGATATAGAGGGAGTATCCCACTCACATGTTAAAGGAGCAAAGTAGATCAACGGAGAGTAAACTCCAGGTGATTGAAGTCCTTGATCCAATGGCTTGATGCAAACAAGGGATATATGGAAAAAAAGAAAGGCGAAAAAAAAGTGCAATAAAATTTAATACAAAAACTGGGGGTGGGAGAGTATTGCACTTCCAAGACAGTAGGACAAACGCAGATAGAACTGTGTGGAGATGCAGAGGAATGCTGGAATGCAGAATCCTCTTACTGTCCTCTATCTCTGTCAGCCCAGAGACTTGTCGCGGACCTGCACAGTCCGATGATGTCACGGATGTGGGCGGCAATAGGCGTGGAGAGGGTCTGTTCGCTGAAAGGTGCAGTTAACAGGGGAAATCAGCTGCTTAGGTACTGCTCACTCAAAGCCAGTATTGTTAATGAAGGAAGCACCCAACGCGTTTCACTTTTGGAAGAGCTTCAGCATATATTATTAAATAGGCTGTGTTGTCCATGTTAGTATATCAAACAGAATACAGTATATTTATAGATATGTGTGTGTATGTGTGTTTGTATTCTTTTCTTTAAACAATTTACCATCATCAACATTTTATATATTATAGAAACTCTGAACATTTGATCATAACTTACTAGTTTATTATTAATACCACAAATAGTTAAGGAATAGTAATAGGGATATTACAAATTATTAACACACACACACACACACACACACACACACACACACACACACACACACACACACACACACACACACACACACACACACACACACACACACACACACACACACACACACACACACACACACACACACACACACACAACGAGTAGAGTGTTAGAAGAGTTATTGCAAGGGACACTCTATCTAGTGTTGCCTGCCTCCTGTCATCCGAGGTTTCAACCCGGAAGTGTGGGAGCTGAAATGAGTGACGCGGGTCAAGCCGAGGAGAGGAGAGAACGCCCGTGTTTCCAGCTGATCGTGCTTGTTACTCGTTCAAATATGCAATTTTACATCTGACACCATGTGAATGTATTATACCTTTTACCTTATCTAGATAAATAGTTTTTACAGTCTGCGCTATTGGCTTTTCTTACCTTATTCTACTAAGGCATCACACCTGGGGATTTCCGGTGTACAGACACCAACACCACATAAAGACTTCATTGCCACTGATTTTTGGATATGCACTAAAGAACAGGGAATCTGTGAGTACAAACTCTGCAGGATTTGAAAAGCAAGATTTATTCACCATTTGAGACATATATATCTGCGCTCCCCATGAAAAACCTGGACTAGGGGGAATATCAGACACAACTCCACTGAACCAATACCAACATTGGCATTGTATTGTCTGGCGGTTTTGGGGGGCCTACCTTTTTAGGAGCACATTAATAATATACACCCTTGCTATTTGGGTTATATCACGATTAGGTATTTATAGTCTCTTCACTTGTACATATTAGCTATTCACGTTCATCACTTGTGTATATATTACTTAGGCCTCCTAACACCACACTGTACAGCAATGGGGTGTGCTCTGTATCGCATGGAGAATTATCATTGTAAAAGCGATTATCTCACATAGCTATTAACAGAGCTGAACAATATTTCTAAGTACTTATTAGGAAAGATATAAGTAAATGTACCTATCTTTCATAGAATTAGGCTACATTTGGACACATAGCGACCTAAGTCACGTTGTACTAGACTAATTTTTTAGGTTTTAACATTTTGTAGAGCTTCCCTTGTTTGTGGATAATAAACAATTGAATACACTATTATTTAATTAGTAGCGGCAGAGTGCTAACAATAGGGCTTCTTCTCTTTTTGACTTTCGCTGATAGAAAGGGCCATATTTACTAAGAGCTGCTATTCCATAAGATCTTCCAGGGCTGTAACACAGTTTGCATTTCCCCCTTCATTAAATTCTAATACACCACATCTAATGTCAACGTTTCTTGAAGTCTTCAGCTCAGCCAGGAGCGTAATTTTGGGTTTGTACAGTAGAAGAAGCATTTTTTTTTAGATCAAAATAAAAGCAGTCACAGTTATAGAGAAAAAAATATTTGATGATTATCAATATCATTCCGTTTATTCAAGCAGGGTGTCCCTCTTGACCCGTATGGGACGTGTCCCGTATGGGATGTCCTGGCTCTGTAAAATAGCGGGTCTACATCTCCAAGAAGCCCCGGGGTGAGGATAAGTCACATGGGCTGTCAGAGCCAATCAGGCGGGCATAGCCATTTTGTGAGATGGAGTGGCCATTTTGAGGGAACGAGATCTCATCTGCGGTGCAGGGGGAGTGAGGCAGTTGATCAGGAGCCGAGGAAGAAGCAGATAGTGTCTGGGGAGCCGCCAAGCTCCTGGACTAGGCCCCAATCTGCCCTTAGGCCCCAGATATATTCCATTCACTACAGAGAAGTGTGCAGGGCTGGACTTAAGGATAGGGATCTCTGGTTAGAGAGGGAGCCCAGCGGAACCTGTCGGAGTTGACCAGAGAGCAGTGGGAGAATTTCCTCTGTGGCCTGCGGACTCTACATCACCCTGGACCATAAGGTATGAGGGGCTTGTGTCGGAGACCCTGCAACGTGGGACGCGGCTGCTGTGCTTGCTCCGACTGGAAGTTTGACCGGGCTGGACCTTGAACCAGGAAGGTTTGAGCACTAACGAAAGGGGGAAGTTAGGAACATTGGGAGGGAATTGCTTGCAGGACACTGGGGTACAGGTGCCTGAGCACCGTGGGTAATAAGTGCGGCTAGCTACCCCTGGACTATGGTTATTACTATTGTACTTCCGTACATTGCGTGTTAATGTGTCATGTTATGCTTTCTGTGGGATCACAGTAAAAGGAGTTATATTTTACTGATTGTGAGTGTGTTATTTGAGTATACCCTAGGTATACAAATCCTATGAGGAGTCAATCCTATTACCCCAGGATCCTCATAGGTGGAGGTGCTGCACCATATAGAGATATACAGAACACACAGTCACCACAGGCTCCCTAGAAGCGGAGGCTCTGGCCTTCAGGACATCCAACAGATAGCACCAGTATTGCAGTAGCGGCTGATTCCCTTAGGGTAGGGGGAATACCTGTTACACAAGCATCTGTCATTTCCTCCTCCAAGCAAGAATTAACTGACATATGTTGTGCCCATTTTATGACTGGGTCAGTGTGATGGAATACCTCCTAAAGACCGTACAGCCATAAAATGTGAGTAATTATACTAATCAATAAACCGTTGGAAACATTTGTGGAATTCTACCCCCCTTCGGCTTGTAACGAATTCTCTTTCCAGTGTCCACATTGAAAAATGGAAAATAAAAAAAGTCTTCAAGATTATAATTTAAAATACAAATGTAACTAATAACAACTCCTCTCATACTTCCTCTGGTTGATAGACAATGGAGAGAACACAATCAACAATCACAATACGTTGGAATAAAAGGAAGAAAACAACCCACCACAAAAGGTATAACCCTGTTTTATTGATTTTCTTCCAGAAGAGAAATGGATAATGGATCTGGGTTAGGCAGAAAGAAAAAAAAATTGTTGTGGAAAATTCTGGAATGACGAATTATGGGAAACTTCCTACTGTACCATAACTAATTTTTTATTGCCTCATAAGTTACATCCGGAATCTTCTAATATGTCAGTATTCCCTGGCTCGTGGAAATAAAGTACTGGTCAGAGTCTATGAGGCTGTATTTCACTGTGAGTAACTGTATTTCCTGTGTTATTTATTACATGTTTTTTTTAACGCTTCTCAGTTTACAATCACATGCTTATTTTACCACGAAACGCAAATAAAAAAAAGAAAGAAGTGATTTAACGTGTAGGGATCATATGGTTGTAAATTTTTAAATAATCATTACACACATGGAGAGGTATCTTTAAAACATTAGGGCTTATATTTACAGTAGTAACCAGTGCTGCTCTATAAGATACCTTCCAACACGTTTTAGCAATTATGGCCCATTCAATTGAAAGTGCTGTAGGGTATTTTATGGAAGAACAGCAATTATGGCCTGAATTGCTCAAAGATTAAAGTTTTAAGTATTTAGATTTGGTCAATTTATATACAAAAGATTTTAACTAGGTTTAAATAAATAGGTAATTTATATTGATTTATTCTAATCATTGTCTCAATCTTCTGTCTTAGATTACAAAAGGCTAGGTCCACAAAACTCGGTTAAATCAGGGCTCGAAGCGGCACGTTACCTAAAACAGGAATGGACGTTATGTTCCCTGAGTTTAACACATGTCCTCAAAACTAATGACAGTATATGGAAAATGCATGGCAGCGTTACATCTCTTTAGCATACAGTAGGATAAGTAGAACGCTTTTGTTGCATAACATGGCATTGCCTGTCAATAACTGTGACATTAAGTATGTCTCGAAGTTCCTCCAATTGGGACCCTGAAATTAGTCTTCAAACAACTTGAAAAGTAAATCGAGCAGAGCTATATAACCCCCCCGGGAAATAACGCTATGTTAAGTAAATGGGTTGCACCCATCCAGACTCTGCAAAAGTCCTTCTTCAGTGTTGGATGAGAGTAATGCCAAGCATAGGTATAACCTAATTAATGAGCCCAGCGTTAGCCTTAACAGACTTTCATAGATATGCAATGTTCTGATAGCACCTCACTAGGTTATCATTTGCATTTCATTATCTGTTTATTTATTTATAAAATATTTTACCAGGAAGTAATACATTGAGAGTTACCTCTCGTTTTCAAGTATGTCCTGGGCACAGAGTAAAACAAATAATACATGGTTACAAGTACAGTTACATAAATGAACAGGGTATACATTATATACAAGACATTGCATGCACAGTTAAAGAAAATATATATTATGGGCGTATGAAACAGTTACAGACCAGGTTAAAATGTGAGACAGCCTTAGATTTGAAAGAACTTAAGCTGGTGGTGGATATGAGAGTAATGTCCATGATAGTAAATGTACAGATGCAGTGGCCGTTATTCGAACAAATCACGGCGCCGTTTCCGTGTGCGATGCTGTACTCCACATGGTATTAACGCGGCCAATCGCCCCAGGCACACGTGTTTATCGCGGTTGCTTTGTTTGAATTTCATGGATTCTGTTTCTTTGTGTGCAATGCAATGAATGAAATGAATGAATTGCAATGTGTACAGTATTGTGCTACTGAGTCAATTTCAGGTGTTTAAAAACCAGAGCACTAAAATGCCATTTTCTGCACTCGCCTGCGCTCGCGTCTGAAGGCGGTACGGTTGGAAGAAATCACGAGCCACGACATGGGTATTCCGATGGTATACAACGCGTTCGAATGACGGCCGCTACATCTGTATGCTTTTTATGCGAGAAAACATAACACCTAATGTTATGCTGCTGTCCTTTCAAAGTACATTGTTAGTGTTAACGATATATTAGGTTACTTTTGTGGATCCGGGCAAAATAAGTATTAATGTAGAACACTAATACCCGCTGTCTATTTTTAGACATTTACAAAAAACAAAAAGGTTAGTAGTCCCAAATAGGTGATAGTATAGGACAGAAGTTGAGACACTACATTACACCTACATATCTAATATTTTTATTCAATTTAAATGGCCTGAAATGTCACAGATAAGATGGGAAAGGATGACAATCCAAGATGCAGAGCATGATCAATGTTATATATGTTTATCTTATAGGGGTAGTATGAGTAGGGATTCCATTTTGCAGTGTTTATTTTTTCATTAAATCAGTGTTGATTTTTTTCTGTTTTCCGGTGTTTTCATTTTATTTGAAAAACTCTGTGTTTTTCAGTGTTAACAATATAACACAAATTGACACGCATTTGAATTTGGTGGTTATCGGTGCACTTTTTTTTTAGTTTCCATACTCCCCTGTGATGCCCCTGTCTCCTCCCTGTGGACGGGCTGCAACAAGAAGTGGAATTTAATAGGGAAGGATGCTTCCTGTCCCATGTTTAGCAGTTGAAACCGAAAGCGCAAGATGATCATTCAGTGGTGTTTTTTTTTTCTCGATTAAAACCGGTTTCCCTAAGTATGAGCAATTTCTCCTCCTGCTGCTTCATGTAAACACTATTTTACTGTTTTAATTTGGATTATTTCGTTGTGGCACTATCTCTTCTTGAGCGCCAACCCTGATTATTTTCTTGCTCATGTAAACACACCAGAAATAACACATCTAATTGGGGAGGAGGGGGAAGCGCTGCTGGGCTGTGCTTAAGCGGCTGGTCTGGTGATGTCCTTCCGGTTTGGATAGTGGTTTCCAAACCACTTGGTTGGTACTCCTATTTTGGTATGGCCGGTGGGTTCTTGGGCGTCGTAGGTAACGTGTGGGTGCAATCTGACGCTGCTATTTTGCTTATGTTATTTTAATAAATGCTGTGGCCATTTTACCTCAATTCTGGAATCTGTGTCTTATTGGGTGTGTGTGGGCGATCTAGGTACCGAGGGGTAACTCGAGACCTCCTGACATCAAGAGTACGTCTTTAAAAATTGTGTGTTAGGAATCGGCATTCTCCGCGCTCCCCACACAGAGCACTCACTTCCTTCGGCGATTCCTCCGCTCAGCACCGGGCACGCCCACGCCCTCCCGCGCGCACACCTGCACCATCCACTGGCTTGGTCCAAACACGTTACGGAGCGCGCTCGTTCTGCACACTCTTCTTCCCGTCCCCCGGACCTCAGCCTCCGCCCCGCAAGCTGCACGGGCATACTCAGGTTACCAACAAGTCTCACCTGGCCTGTTATGCCTGCACCAATCTGCAGTGTCTCCCTGTAGCTCTTCCTGTCCCGCCTCCGTTCCTAATTGGACCATCCTGCTTTATCTAGCTCCTCTCTGCTCTCAGTCTTTGCTCGACATAGTCTCTGCATGGAAGTACTTCAGGATTCTCTTAGTGTTTTCACAGGTTCTGACACGGCTCGTACGACTACCCCCTCTGGCTCTCGATCTCGGCACTCCTTGGACAACGCTCACTCTGATACCCCTCGAACCCGGCTTGGACTACAACCTACCTCCGCTCTCCACTCCTTGACCTTGGCAAGGCATTCTTCACTCTATATCTTCAGCCGGTACGGCATGTATTGTCTACATTACTACACCTGGCCTGGCAACACTTTATACCACACTCCGGACACGCTCCCTTTGCTGCGGGTGCGTGTATTACCACTTCCCCCTTCAGCTCAGGGGACGAGTCTGGTCTGCGGGCAGCACCGGCGTAACATTGTGTCTCCTCCATATTCCAGAACTCTATTCTTTTTTTTTTGCTGCCACTTGGAGCAGCATCCCTGTCTTGGGATAGTATTACTACAGTATTTCCAACCTGACTGCGTGTCATTGTGAGATTTCAATCCAGGAATTGCTTTATAACTTGGGTCCCTCTGCAGTTCGGTTGGAAACCGCCCTGCATCTACGGAGAACGGAGGTTCTGCGAATCAGAAATGAATTACAGTGTCATGATGACCTGGGGTCAGGTTGGCAATAATGGGAATATTAGAGGCATTTTAACTTGATTTTCAGGTGAACGTATGAATAGAATCCTTTTAGAATAATAGTGCTGCCATGCAACTGTGAGAATCATATAACTAAATGGTAATATACTGCTTCAGTGACAGAAAAGAATTTGCTTGTAAATCTAGAGTAGTAAAACATGCAGCTCCAATTCCTTTTCCAGGCTCAGTTTGTGCATTATTCAACAGATGGTGCTGCGAGACCTAGCGCTGGCATTATGTTTTTGTTGGATTATCCCATCTGTTATTTCTACTTTATTCTTATTTCAGAAGTGAGATGCCAAAATCAGTTATGGTGAAACATCAATCCACGGAGCTATTTATCTCTCATCAGTTGCAATGCAAATCCAGATGAAGAAGCACACTCATATCCAATATCTGCATCTACCAATCAACACTTTTGCATCCTCTTTCTTTCTTATTATTATCTCCATGTGTTAACTCTCTCAAATTGTCAATGATATTCTTTTCTTCGGTTACTGAGGCTACTCTATACATCTTGTGTCAGTCCAAAGTCAGACCCTACTGAGTAAAGATCAATAGGTCACTGATTTGTATGGTAGCTGCCTTTCCATATAAAATCACTTAGAACGATGTCATGTAGCCATCTTAATTTAAATCATGTTAAATATGCTGTGGATCAATAAGAATTAAATCTACCACCCCCACTCCCAATATGCATTTCTGTTAGTAGCATTCATTTATAAAAATAAATGAGCGAGCAAGTGGATATTTCTATTAACTGCAACAGCATGAATGTATTAAGAAACAGTAGGAAAAGGGCTGCTTAAGCAAGACTTTTCTGCTGTTTAAAAACAAGCTGTCAAACTATCGCGGTGTATGTAAGAAAGGGATTTGTATTATTTTAGCTGATGGTTAAGTAATAGGGCTGGCTGAATGGTGGTTGGATCGGAGCCCCTGTACTAAGCCCCACGCTTACAGAGACCCCGCACTCCAAATTACAAGTCAGCCCTGATTGTATAGTCGTAATCTGAATTGTGGTTCTCTTATGCTACCTAATATACAGTATACCTGGTTCTGAGGTGGGGGCCAGAATTCCTTATCGCTACTCTAAATGCCACATGTGGCTTACAGTCAGACAGTGTTAAATAAGTACACAGCATGTGGGGTATAACTGCTTTTATGTAATCGTTATCGTCTTAAGAATCTCGTGATCCTCAACAAAGGATAACTACACTCATCATACAGCATATATATGTATGAATACTGTGTGCTCATTTGCATGTCATTTCCCAGAATCCCTTGCTGCAGTGGAAGTGCTGTGTGCTGTGTGCTAATGGTGAAAGGCGGGGTTGCAGACCTGCCTAAGACATGCAAATGAGCATACAGTATATTTACATTTGCTATATATATATATATATTTATGTAAAAAAAGAAAAAGACTGCGCCTAAATGCAAGGATATAACCAGAAATATTGAATTGAAAATGATGTTATAATAAATCGATGTGAATACCACTAACTTAGCTAATAAGGTAATAATGAACAAAAATCCTGTGCTCATACAATGATCAATAATGTAATTACAATGCTGACTTAATGCAAATATAATTGAACAAAAATAATATATAATTAAAAAAATATAAAGATTAAAAATACAAAAATAGAAAAAATAAAAATCATGAGTGAAAAAAATATATATATATATGTGAAAAATATATATGCGTATATTATTGTCCAAATATATATATGTATACTATGTGAGTGAATCTAATAAAAAATATATAAGACCTGTGTTGATCTCAAATAAAACAAAGATGCTGGCAGATTTCTTCTTGGGTGCAACAAACTCCCTTGACGAACTTAAGAAAAAAGAAAAGAAAAAAGCGCCCGATCTTCGTGTGATAACGTATACATTTTTTTATAAAACATGTGTGAAGACAATTCAAAACTCACAAAAGTACGATATAAAACAGCATTGTATAAGTTTATACTCATATACAGGAGTAGCCTCGAGGTGCCGCCGTGTCTCCGCTCTTCCGCTCTTCCGTCATGAGCCATTTACCCCTGAAGAAGTCAGAGAAAGTCTGAGGAAACACGTAGGGGTGGTATTATTGCACATGATTTAGTGCTCATTTGACTTTTATTAGCAGCCAAAAGGTTTAAGCAGGCCAAACTTTGCTCCGGTACACTGGGACTCTTTCATTAGAGGGAACCTACGCCACAGGACTGTGGTTGACGGAGGAATCTGAAACCAGTTACACCACTGATGAGGAGTGACGACATCCATTCCCAGCGGAAGAGCGGAGACGCGGCAGCACCTCGCGGCTTCTCCTGTATATGAGTATAAACTTATACAATGCTGTTTCATATCGTACTCTTGTGAGTTTTGAATTGTCTTCACACATGTTTTAAATTTTTTTTTATACGTTATCACACGAAGATCGGGAGCTTTTTTCTTCTCTTTTTTCATATATATTTACGTATTATAATACTTAACAATAACAATGCCAAGGTGTGTGTCAGTTGAATGTGGGACACCCAATTCTGGGTATATAGGCCTAGAACACCCTGGGAGCTCTAAGTGCACTAAAGTGTTGCAAGCCTGTACTTCTCAAAGGTGCTCTGGTAACACTTTAACTTCCGCCATAGAGGGTCCCCTCCGACAGTGCTCGATGCTACGTGCAGCTTCCCGGGGTGGATCCACTTGGCCTCTCGCCACAATGTACTGCCGTCACTTGGGCAACTCTTGATCTCTATCAACGGGACTCAAATTGGCCCCAGGTCACTCTTGATCGGGCCTGAAGGCATTCAGGCTCATGCAGATCTGACTCATAGTTACATAGTAGATGAGGTTGAAAAATGATATGCGTTCATCAAGTTCAACCTATGCTAAATTTAGACGACAGATACTTTATCTTATATCTGTACTTACAGTACATTGATCCAGAGGAAGGCAAAAAGAAAAAACCCCAGTGAAATATCGTCCAATTATATCTCATAAGGTGAAAAATAAATTCCTTTCTGACTCCAAGAATTCAGATTACTCCCTGGATCAATATACTTCCCATGTATACTTATTTGGTATATCCATATATAACTATTCTTTCTAAAAAGATACCCAACCTTTTTTGAATAAATCTATGGAATCTGCCATCACAGTCTCCATGGATAATAAATTCCACATTTTAACTGCCCTTACTGTAAAGAACTATTTCCTTTGTTGCTGGCGAAAACTCCTTTCCTCCAACCTTAAGGGATGACCCAGAGTCCTTTGTACTGCCCTTGGGATAGTTATTTTGAAAGCTACTTGTACTGTCCCCAAATATATTTGTATGTAGTCATCATATAACCTCTTGAATGTCTCTTTTCTAATGTAAATAAATCTAATTTAGCTTTATGAATTTGGTGACTCTTCTCTGCACTCTCTCTAGTTCCATAATGTCTTTTCTAAGGTGGGCGTCCCAAATGGTATTCCATATTCAAGGTGTGGTCTTACTAAAGCTTTGTAAAGGGGCATCATTATGTTTACTTCCCTTCTATCCATTGCCCATTTAATACAAGATAAGATCTTGTTTGCCTTTGCAGCTATTTCATGACTTTGGGCACTTTTGCTAAGCCTACTGTCTACAAGCACTCCTAAATTCTTCTCCATCAAGGATTCCCCCAATTTATCCCCATTTAATTTGTAAGTCACCTGTTTATTCTTGCATCCCAAATGCATAAACTTACATTTATCTGTATTAAACCTCATCTGCCAGTTACCTGCTCAAGTTTCCAGTCTCTCAAGTCCTTCTGGAGAAAAATTACATCCTGCTCTGATTCTATTACCTTACATAATTTAGTATCATCAGCCAAGATGGAGACTTTTCTCTCAATACAGTACCAACCTCAAGGTAATTAATAAACAAGTTAAAAAGCAGGGGTCCCAGTACCGATCCCGGAGGTACTGCACTCACAACTTTAGCCCAACCTGAAAAAGTTCCATTATGGCAATTCTCTGTAGTCCATCCTTCAACCAGTGTTCAATCCAGGTGAATATATTTTTACAAAGTCCAATTTGCTTTATTTTGTTCACTAACCTCTTGTGGGGAACCATATCAAAAGCCTTTGCAAAATCTTAGACCATATCAGCTGCATTACCCTGGTCTAAATTCCTACTTTCCTCCTCAAAGAAACTAATAAGGTTAGTTTGGCATGATCTATCCTTCATAAATCCATGCCGATTATTACTAATAATTTTGTTTTCCATTAGATATTCCTGAATACTATCCTGTATTAAACCTTCAAGTAGCTTCCCTACTATTGATGCCAGGCTTACAGGTCTGTAATTCCCTGGTTGTGATCTAGCTCCCTTTTTAAATATAGGCACCACTGCTTTACACCAATCTTGTGGTACTGGGCCTGTTGAAATGGAGTCTTTGAATATTAAATGTAATGGTTTGGCTATTACCGAACTTAGCTCCTTAAGAACTCTTGGATGTATGCCATCTGGGATAGGTGCCTTTTTAACTTTAATTTTATCAAGCCGCCTATGAACTTCTTCTTCAGTTAACCAATTATTCGTTAATATACAGGTTGTGGCTTCCTGCTGCAGCACTACTATTGCAATGGATTCTTCCCTAGTAAACACAGAGACAAACAGTTTGTATAGTACCTGTGCTCTTTCTTTATCTCCAATAATTTGCCTGCCCATCTCACACTGAAAGGGTCCTATATTTTGTAACGGGTGTTCCCTCTGGCCTGACCCACCCAATCTCATATTGGCCCGTGTAGTCTAACCAGTCCCCCATTACAAGGCGTGTGTGGTGGTGCACCTGCAAGTAACAGGACTCTTGAGTCTCCCGCTTGGTGTTATTAGGGGATGTCATCAGGACAGGTAGCTGAGGTAGTGGGTACGAGTCCAACTTACATCATGTGCAGCGCCTCCACCTCATCAGGATCTGTGCTTCCGCAGGGAGATGGTCCTGGTGAGGAACTCCTTCTTGGTGCCATCCACTGTTGAGTAATCTCACACTCACACAGTGGGGTTCTTTTTCTCAAGGACATCTTTATTGAATACAGGGATGTAGCAGACTGCCCCATGCAGCTGCCGGCTCTAGCCGCACATCTCTCCGTGCTGTCCCTTTGCCAGGTACGCCCTCCCGTATTGAAGTGGGATTCCCTTTCTCCTAGGGAGATCACCACTGTGCCAGGTCCCTGGACACAGTATGGCGTAGACAAACTTAATTGATCACTCTGCTACCGCTAGTTACTGCACTAGGGTCACAAAAGTGATTCTCCAATCTCTGTACCTTCTGGTTACTATTTCTCCACCAACAACAACACTAACTGTCAGTGTTGTGCCCTTTATACCTCAGGGGGCAGGCGCATCTCTGAGGTCACTATCCAGGGACTCAGAGCATACAGCCACTCCCTTCCTTACACAGGGCACCACACTAGGGTATGAGGGAAAACCTCCATAACTACTGTTGGCAGGCCTGTATTTACCAGGACTTACTGCCAACAGGGAAGATGTATGCAGTCATTATTATGCATGGCTACATACTCCCCCTGGTTGATACCCACCGTCCCGGCTGGGACCTAAATTTGGTGTACCTTGCGCCAGGAAACACTGCAAAAGAACACACAAATAACATAGCAAACATCATCACATGAACATAATAATGTAAGCCCAGTACACTCACTGACCAGCAGGGAGCGTTAAAGAAAACAACAGACCACTCTATTGGATACTCAATAATAATGCCGAGGATCTGGCTTCTTCACCTCTCGCCCCGCGGCATCATGTACAGTCACGCTGTATTCTCGGGGTACTCCTCGCTCATTGCAGTATACCACCTTGTGCATATATACACTGCGCCCTATCTTCCATACCCGCATCAGTTGAGCTACCCTCTGCTCGGCCTGTATCCCTTTTATGGCTCCCCCTCTCTCTACGATATAGTACTGGATATCAGTTTTGAGCCATCTCTCCCTATTCTCCTCTATCTCTCTCATTAGAGGTTCCGGGACATAAGGGTAATCAAGCCCATGGGACTTCCTATACTTCGCCGCAATAGCCCGTTCAGCTCGACACACTCTGGTCAAGCCACCTTGGCCAGCCACCCCGGGCAACACCCATGACAGGGGCTCATCCGTTTCTACCGGGTCATCCAACCCTGCGGACCCCTTAGGGATAATAAGGCCTGCCTGGATTCGATCCCACCTTACCCTTAGGGCCCTAAGGTATGACTCATCGTCAAAGTCACCGGCAGCCCACCAGTGATCAACCACCCCCTCCCTCTCTAAAATAAAGCGGGTGCGGTCAAACCATGATACATACCCCTCGTACAATGGGGCCCACCACCTAGTCTCCTTCCGTTCCTCGGAGCTAGGATCTGTACTCTCTTCTATGGACTCCTCATCAGGCCCACCAGAAGACACCCCAGATGTACCCTCAGATCTCTCATTAACTCTTTTATACTGAGAGGTGTTTCGTACGGTGATACTAAGCCCACTAGGGCAATCGCTAGATACCGACACTTGCCGGGACATACTCCTTCCCCCCTACGACCCATCATCCGACGTACCCAAGTCCAGGCTTCCAGTCCGATCATCGGAAGGACCCCGTGACTCCCCGGGCAACCCTAAGCTGGAACTGGACCCAAATAAAATAGTGACGGGTACAGGGGCTTTAACTAGGGCCTTGGGGCTAACCTTGGGTGTGGACGGGGTTTGGGGACGGGACGGAACAGTAGGTACTGACAGGGTTTCGACCTGCTCTCCAGCGATACCTGTCTTAACGTCGCCACAAAGTCCATCTTTGTCTTCAACAGCTGAGCTTCTGGGGTTGCAGTTCAAACGTCCGTTCCCCCTGGTAGTAGGGGATCGTTTCCCGCTGCTTGACCGCAGAGGCGGCACCATCTCCCACTCGGGGCCTCCCTGGTCCGCCGGAACCACTTCCACACACGCACGTGCTGCGACGCCATCTTGGGATGGATCCCCAATCGAGATCTCTTCCTCCACCAGGACATCCGGCAACGCCCGTCTGCTGCGCGATCCAGTCTGGCTCTGGACTCGCTCCTCCGGATCTTCCACTCCCAAGGCCTGCGACAGGCACGGTGTCTTAATACCTCGCAGGGTAGGGGTGGATCGACCCGCGTCCGATCCACTAGTCACCACGGCAATGGGACTCTGGCGATCGGGTGGTCGCGGTACGGGAGACACTCGACTCTGCGTCTCCACACCACGAGGTAGTTCATCCCTCCATGGCGTACCAATGGTATGACAGTCTCGTCTGATGACTGTCTTACTCGCCAGCCTTGCACACTCCTCGTCCGAGGATTCCAGTTTTCAGTTCGGCCGAGGCATCCCGGTAGGAGACCGTCGATGGGCTCCATGGTGATCACCTCTCCGATGGCTGAGTTTCTCCGTCAGAAGCACCATTGCTGACTCCAACTCTGCGGGACTGGCACTCTTGTTCCAGAGAGCTCCCGGCTGTTCTTCTATTGGAATCGGGACATTCCCGGCCACTCCCACAGCTTGCACCGGTACGAATGTGGTCATTGGCCACATGTACTGCAGTCCGCAGTGGGGGCATCGGACCTCGCTGCCCACGGCTCCGCCCGGCAGTCTGCACTGCAGGCAAAGACACGCCACAGTCTCCACACCCTCCACACGGATTATCAGGAAGCCTCCTGGAGTCGAATAAGGGTGAGTGGAAATCACAGGACCTTGTTCCACTTTGTCAGCAGCTTCAGCCATCTTTACCAGCGGAGGCACTCGTCTCAGAGGTCTATACTGGTCAATGGCTCTTCGCAACTGAAAGGCATGGGCTGATGTAGCAACCCTTCCTCCCATTTTCTCTGTCGACATCCGGTGAAACCGCAAACCACTCCCCCTGGTTGAAACTAGGGGGATGTCTCGTAGACTTGTAGGCTGACCCAGCACAGGTGCGGAGTGAGTCATAGTCCATGAGGGCGCGGCTCCAGCTTTCGCGCCAAACTTCCCCTCGGGGTGGATTTTTCTGGTTGGCGCCAATCCTGGCCAACATTTAGCAGACTGCAAAGTTGCAAGACTTTCTGCAGCATGCCCACGCGGCGTCCCGGGAACGCGGGAACCGCCATCTTGGTAAGCATTGTCTTTTCTTTCATTTAAGGCAGCGTCGGGCTGTTTGTTAATAGGTGTATAACAAAGTCCATTTCGCTCTTCCCATCTCGCAAGACTGTCGTCCTCACTATTCTCGGGGGTATCTTCCCAAGAACATAGGCAGGACAAACACGGCGCAGCCACGGCTTTCACGCCATTCCACAACAAGCCCACAAAAGTCTCTTCTGTAGCCTGTTCTTCACCCACGCACAGTTCATATGCGTGTTCCTCCTCTGACCGCAATCCTGGACCTTCTGCTCTGTGCAGATCCTCCATTCTTGTGGTTCTCTCTCTCCGCCATCCTGGACCTTCTGCTCTGTGCAGATCCTCCATTCCGACAGATCTCTCTTGATCGTTGAACACCGATTTTCTGTACGTGGAGCTCCGCTCTGCGGGGCAGCTACCACATCTGTACAATAAACATGCCTTGTGCACCACCTTGTGTACCTAACGTATATCCGACTCGTGTTTGCACTACCTCAGGCTAGGCTCACTCTTTCTGTGTCTACTGTAACACGTTCCTCCAGTCTGTGCTCCTTGGTAAGTGATCTGGAATGGAGACTAGAGTACTCTGGCTCTTCCATGCAGTACTTTGGGCGTCGACCTACTTTTGGCTAGCCTAGTGCGAACCCGTCCAGGATTCCTGCTCTCAGTTACCAGTTTACCCCTTAGGCGTCCCCCGCTAGCGCTACCTCAAGGCGACTAGAACAGCAATAGCCCCCTTCTCCAGACTCACTAACCCCTAACGGATCCCAAGGCGTCTTTGCGGCATGCAGCTCCAGCATCTCCCTGACTGCCCCTGGTTCCGTCCCACGCAGCACAAAGTGGCAGCAGACACTCTCCCTGTTTCCTAATGTGTGCCTAGCAAAAGCCTGTCCTGTTGACAGGTCTCTCAGCAGCGCCTCCAATTGTAACGGGTGTTCCCTCTGGCCTGACCCACCCAATCTCATATTGGCCCGTGTAGTCTAACCAGTCCCCCATTACAAGGCGTGTGTGGTGGTGCACCTGCAAGTAACAGGACTCTTGAGTCTCCCGCTTGGTGTTATTAGGGGATGTCATCAGGACAGGTAGCTGAGGTAGTGGGTACGAGTCCAACTTACATCATGTGCAGCGCCTCCACCTCATCAGGATCTGTGCTTCCGCAGGGAGATGGTCCTGGTGAGGAACTCCTTCTTGGTGCCATCCACTGTTGAGTAATCTCACACTCACACAGTGGGGTTCTTTT
Source organism: Ascaphus truei (assembly GCF_040206685.1). NCBI lineage: Eukaryota > Metazoa > Chordata > Amphibia > Anura > Ascaphidae > Ascaphus > Ascaphus truei. The sequence continues at coordinate 515,239,593 of NC_134483.1, read as the reverse complement.
TCTCAAGGACATTTTTATTGAATACAGGGATGTAGCAGACTGCCCCATGCAGCTGCCGGCTCTAGCCGCACATCTCTCCGTGCTGTCCCTTTGCCAGGTACGCCCTCCCGTATTGAAGTGGGATTCCCTTTCTCCTAGGGAGATCACCACTGTGCCAGGTCCCTGGACACAGTATGGCGTAGACAAACTTAATTGATCACTCTGCTACCGCTAGTTATTGCACTAGGGTCACAAAAGTGATTCTCCAATCTCTGTACCTTCTGGTTACTATTTCTCCACCAACAACAACACTAACTGTCAGTGTTGTGCCCTTTATACCTCAGGGGGCAGGCGCATCTCTGAGGTCACTATCCAGGGACTCAGAGCATACAGCCACTCCCTTCCTTACACAGGGCACCACACTAGGGTGTGAGGGAAAACCTCCATAACTACTGTTGGCAGGCCTGTATTTACCAGGACTTACTGCCAACAGGGAAGATGTATGCAGTCATTATTATGCATGGCTACATTTTATTTTCTATTTTTTTGTTAGTAAGGTACATAAATAACTTTTTAGGGTTTATCTTACTTTCTTTTGCAATCCTTTTTTCATTATCCATTTTTGCTAATTTGATTGCCCTTTTGCAACTTTTGTTACATTCCTTATAATTCTGATAATTCTCACATGTGTCATGCCCACCTCTCTTAAAGGCTCCCTATTAGTCCCACCTTTGCCACAGCCTTTGTTACTGGCTGCTCTTATGTCCATCGTCAGTCACATGTCCATAGTACACTGGGGAGGAACCTGCCAGGAGCAGTGTGAGTGTGTTGCTTGCATCACACAGGCGGTTACATCATATGCAGTATTAAACTAACATAATTTTTCTACATAAATATTACAGAATTCAAAATCACACTCAGCGCCTTACATACAAACAATACCATACAGGGAATTATAATACAATAAGAGGAACAAACACAATCACACAAAAGGAAAGGAAATCCCTGCCCTAGAGAGCTTACAATATAAGTGGTATGTTGGGGGACTAACAGAGACAGCAGGTGAGGGAATACGTGCAGTAGATGGCAGTGCTTGGCCACAATGGGTGGTAGAATGATTCATAAGACATGGTCACAGTCTAGAACAAGAGCAAGTAATCTGTTCATACTGGTCAATTGGGAAATTGCATAACTGTGTTTCTTCATTCCTTGATGTTGGCATTGAATGTCCAAGCATAGCAAACATCACAAATTTACAACTTGCAAACAACTACTCAAATTTCTGTAGCAGGTGATATTGAACTTAACCCAAGCCCTCCCTTTTCAACTCTGTCCCATACCCCTGAGAACACCCCCCTTCAAATTCCAAAAAGGTCTATCTGTCGCCCATATAAATATCCGGAGCCTGCTGCCCAAACTGGATGAACTAAGAGCATGGTGCCTTATTTATAAACCCAAAGCCATCATTCTCACAGAAACATGGCTAACACCTAAAACCCGTGATGCAAATACCGCCATTCAGGAATACTCTATTTCTAGGAGATATAGGTCAAAGAGAGGAGGAGGGGTGTTATTTTATATTGCAGACACCTTAAAATTTACACTGTTAAATTGCCCCCAAAGCCGCCCCTCTTTTTAAATCATAGTTGGCAAAATCTGCCTTCCCTTTTCTAAGGCCTATCTTGGTTGCTGACATCTACCGCCCCCCCTAAAGCCCCTCTCCAGTCCATGACTGATATCACCCAGTTTCTTGGCCCCATTTCCTCTCTGAATGAGAAGAGTGAGCTGCTGGTTCTTGGGGATTTCAACTTCAATTGGGTTGACCCTAAAAACCACAAAATCCAGATACAAGTCAAGTCACTTAACCTAACACAACTCATTTCCCAACCCACACGGAAAAACCTGAAATCTCACAACCATTCCTTGCTAGACTGGATTCTCTCCTCAAACCCAGGCAGAATCCAATCCTCTGGCATCCTTCCTGATATTTTCAGTGACCATGCAATAGTGTACTTTGTAAGGAAAATTAAACCGCCCCATTCAAGCCCTAAAGTTCTCCTCACTAGAACATTTAGAAACTTTAACCCACAACAGTTTCTGGATGACCTTACCAATCACCCTTGGTACAGAATCGATTTAATTCCCGATCCTGATTCTGCACTCGACTATTTCCAAAAAACTCTGTGATACCCATGCTCCATTACGCAGAATAACAGTTTGGGGGGCCCATCTTCTGTGGGTTACAACTGACCTAATAGCACTCTACCATTTCAGGGATGCCTTGTGGAAAAGCCACAAAGTAACTGGCACTGCTAAGGATCTTAATCACTACAGATGCCTGCGGAACATGTGCACAAGCAAACACGCAAAAGCACAATATTACTCTGCCAATCTTCACCAGAATACATCAAAACCAGCTAACTTCTGGAAGGTTATCAACAATATATTCCAGCTGTCTAGCCATCAATGATCAAGTAATATCACTAAGGAGGATATTACACTGACAAACCCCACTGACATTTCAAATGCATTTAATTATTACTTTGTGGGTTGTGCTACTAACTTATTAGCGAAACGCAACCCAAACTACAAACATGAACCTCACTCTGTGAGTACCCCTATAGCCCCACCCTCTCGCAACACTGCTCACAATTTTCCATTTGTCCCAGTATCCGTAGTGGAAATTACACAAGGGCTCCTCAAATTAAAACTAAGCAGCCAATGTGGACCTGGCTTACTGCAATCTAAGTTCCTAAGACTTGGTGCCCCAGTCATTGACAAACCAATTGCTTCCATAGTCAACTCTTTTCTGTCTGCAGGTCATATCCCTAAGACCTGGAAACTGCCAGAGTTGTCCCAATCTTTAAAAGTGGGGACAAATACACAGTCTCAAACTACAGGCCAATCTCTCTTCTCCCAATACTATCCAAAGTCATGAAAAAATGTGTTCACTCCCAATTGTCTATACCCAGACAAATTTTCCTAGCCAATTCCAATCTGGCTTTTGCCCCAAACACTCCAAGGTAACTACCCTGCTAAAAATTTGCAATGAGATCCAATGTGGAATGGAACGGGGACAACTCACTGGGTCAATATTCCTAGATTTTGCAAAGGCTTTTGATACTGTTGATCATGTTATCTTGCTTAACAAACTCCAGTGCTCTGGAATAGGGAAGCATGCTTTAAACTGGTTCCATTCCTACCTAACAGGTAGATCCAAACATGTGTCCATCTTAGGCTCTAACTCCAACCCCTTGGATATCACCTGTTGTGTTCCGCAAGGCTCTGTTCTGGGGCTCCTACTCTTCTCATTGTTCATAAATGATATTCCTACAGCTTGTAAGGGAGCCTCAATACACATATATGCAAATAACACAATCTTATATGCACACAGCCATAGCCTCTCCGATCTTGAACACATAATTCAATCTGACTTTTTGAGACATGAAAATAGGATTTCCCCCCCAAAAAACTGTTTTTAAACACTGATCAGACTGTTACAATGGTATTTGGGACCAAGGCTACATTCCTAAAGCTTCAATGACTAAGCTCCAGATCAGAACCAATGCTAAAACCACCCTAACTCCTGTTACTAGTTTTAAATACTAGCATAACTTCTAAACAATCAGTAATGACTAATAACTACTAGTAGTTACTGTTCCATCTCTAAGTAACGTATAGGTTGGAGGGACAAGATCCGTTATAACTCTAAGAGGCGCCACTGCAGAAAGTAGCAGTAGAAGGACAAAGCTTGGCTAGGTGGCTTGTAAAAGTTCAGCTGTGTGGATGGCAGACACAACCCGCCGTCTTCTTGTGGAAAACTTAAACCAGGTGAAAAAGTTTATTTCCAATTACCAAAAGCCTGTCCTGCGCTTCCGTGTTTCAGCAAATGCACCTTGGTGTCAAAGTCAATGGAGCTATGTGGGAGGGAGCTCAGCGTGGCCACAGTGTTGACCGGTGCAGGGGGATGTATAATCTTTACCTCAACTGCATCTCCGGTCTGGGACCAGCTCACCTCCACTGCTCCTGCGTGCTGCCGTCTGTGATTGTCAGGAAAGAGAAGAAACTTCGGCGCTACTGCGCATGACTGACTCAATGAAGCTCCCGGATGATCTTCAACCAACTTTATTAACACCACACACAAGGGTTACACCGCGATCTCCTCCTCTACGCGTTTCACCCTCTAAGATAGGGCTTCGTCTTGGAGTGGGGAGATGCGGTGACTGCCTGTCATTTAAACTTTAAAAAGCCCGCGAAAACGGGCAAATGTGTTAACCCTTTCGTTTACATTGCCATATAATGCTTATTTAATGTTACTAGGATACATCAATCCTGCATGGTACATGCCCTTTAATAGAATCTCTATTGTAATAAACGTTTCTAATATTAAACTCACTCAATGTCCTAAAGGTATATTAAAAACTGCTAACAACACTACAAAGTCTTACTAGGTCCCTGAGTCAATGTTACACTCTAAAATACAGCTTCAAATCTATTATTATGTGCAAAGGCATTTGCTATATTACAAAAGCACAGTTTAACACAAATCACATAATTCACTGTAAAGGCTGAATGATGCTGATTAACATTAAATGGTAAATCAATCTGGGAACCAATAAGGGAGGAAAGAAGAGGGGGGGGGAAGGAGGGGGGGGAGGGGAAAGGAGGGGGGGGGAGGGGAAAGGGGGGGGGGGGAGAAAGGGGGGGGAGAAAGGGGTGAGGTACAAGAATAAGAAAACATAAGCGGAAGATACCTAGCAATTTGTACATAATAAATTAAATAAATAAACTGAATATTACTCACTAAAAAAATTCAAAGGCACAGTCACATCTCAAGAAAAGAATGTCAAATATTTACAAGAAACAACGCAGATCCCATTCCACATTTAGTCCATTGGGCTGTAGGGTATTTAATACAAAAATCCAATGTGCCTCTCGCTGATGCAAGATCTTAATCCGATCCCCTCCACGAGGAGGTAATGCAATATGCTCAATAGCACAACATTGTAAAGTCTCTACAGAACCCAATGGACACGTGTTAAAATGTAATGATACCGGATGCATCATGTCATGATTTTTAATAAGTCTCAAGTGTCCTAAAATGCAAATCTTTAGGGCTCTACTAGTTAACCCCACATATTACTTATTACATCCGCATATAAATAAATACACCACAAAGTTTGTCTGACATGACATAAATGATTTGCTCTGGAATCTGCGTGTTTCATCAAGGTTGGAAAAGTGTGTTGATTTATTCATATTTGGGCATATTTTGCAATGGCCACATTTGAATGAGCCCAGTAATTTGGGAAAAAAGGACAGTCTATTTTTCTTTTGAATCATTGGTTTTAACATGCTGGGTGACAAGAAATTGCCTAACGTGGCCGCTTTGCGAAACACTACCCTTGGGCCTGCACAGACCATATTGCGTATTAAGGGGTCTAAAGATAATGTGGCCAGTGTGAGTGCAATCTTTGGGGAGGTTTCTTTAAGCTCCAACGAACGGTTTAGCCTCTCCAATAGGGATAAAAGATCTCTACTTAAACCAAATAGGTAATGGAAATGAAATGGATAATTTGTGAGTACTAATACTCACACGGCCAAGTGTGAGCACACACTTGGAATGGTATCTTTGTTGCTCCTCCTGCAGTCTCCAAATCGTAGTCCAAAGAAAAATAGGGTGATAAAATCTTGCCCCAGAAAGGTAAGGAAAGGTCTTAAACCAGGGGTAAAAGCCAAGATCTTTCTTAAAACAAATCAAAAAAAGCAATAAACAAAGAAGTGCTACAAACTAAAAGAGTAAGTAGCGCTAAAACAGATAAAAAAGCCAGTCTATGCAGAATATAATATATATATTATATATATAATATACCAAAAAAGCCTACTGGAGGTGGTATAAATAGAAAAAATGGAGAGTGAACCCCAATATTCCAATGCTGCAATCATAAAAAACAAGCAAAAAATGCAATCACTGTCCAGGAGTAACTAGGAATGTCTTTAGGCAGGTGTAAGATAATAAGTATTAAGGAATAAAGTCAAGATGGCTATGAAGGTATGGGCACACCAGTCGGGGGTTAATTGCAAATGTGAACCAGAGATACAAAGCAGTGAGACCGCAGCCACATCAACTAATGATCAATAATAGTCCCAATAATGCTAACCTGACCCGACCGGTAATCCTGCCACCTTTTCTGCCGTGGAATGCGATCAAGCAAAAATCCCCTCCAACCTGTATATGGCAGGGGAATCCCAGCTGTAGAGGAATCAAAGAACCGGGGTGCTCCTTTCGCTGATCTGCCGATGGACACCGCAACTCATCTGCTGCCTGGCAGGTATGCCAAAACCCTCAGCTCGCCGATGTTGATGACGTAGGGGCTGCGTCACCGAAAGCCACGGCCGCGCTGTACTGGGGTCCCACGGGTAGTACGATCAAGCCCATGAATAACACTGGGGCTCTATACCGCAAGGCAACCAGCCGCGCTGTGACTCAGGCAGATGACGTGTAGGCAGTGTCACAGAGCTCACCGGCTGTGCTGCACTGGGGTCCCCGGGTAGAGCGCTCCAACCCTCCGATCTCACTGGGTCTGCCTCCAGAAGCAAACGGCCATGCTGGGACTTGGGATACTGCGTGCAGGGTGTTGCCGTAGTGCAGATCAGCTGGATACCGCCTCCGTTTAGTGTTGATAATAATCACCTGTAGCCTCAAAGACTGCTGTGTGCTCCATACCAGGTAAGTAAATGGAGGTAGGAAAAGCGGATGGTCACTACTCCTAGTAACACTACAAGCTAGTAAAATAAAAATACTTTATTTAGAAAAAAAGGCTAGACATCATAGTAGAACCACTCTGACGCGTTTCATCCCTAGCATGGGACTTTATCAAAGTGTGCTTAATCAGGTGTATAGTGCTTTAACGTCACAGGTGACTAATATGAAATCTTCCTGCCATTTAATATTATTCAAAATGTTTAAAACCTGTGTGGTGTCTTTCAGGTAAGATCTACTAGTAGTTGCATACTTTTGAAGGAAGATATCTACATACTCCGATAGATTCTGGGTAAGGGAGCCTATACCTGATATAATCGGTCTCCCCGGTGGGGTTTCAAGGCACTTGTGGATTTTAGGTAAAAAATAAAACACAGGTAAAATGGGTTTATCACGTTTTTTACCTAAAATCCACAAGTGCCTTGAAACCCCACTATACACCTGTATTAAGCACACGGATGGGGAAGGAGCAATAGAGCGAGCACTTTTAAAAGACACTAAGATTCCAGAGGAGCAACGCAAGTTCATTCTGGAAAGTATAGGCTTTATTCTGCGCCATAATGCCTTTTGGTTTAATGGGGATAATTTTTCTCCAGCTGTGTGGCACTGCTATGGGGACGAGATTTGCGCCCAGTTTTGCCAACATCTTCATGGCGGATTGGGAGGACAGTACCATCTGGTCCGACCATCCGTTTAGCGCAAGTCTTGTCTCCTGGCATCGCTACATCGATGATGTGCTGTTCATATGGAAGGGAAATGAGAGAGATTTGGAGAAATGTATCCAATATATTAACAACAATAAAGTCAATTTAGAGTTTACATCCGAACACAGCAGAAACACCATCAATTTCCTGGATCTCACTATCTATGTAGAAGATAGTACATTAAAAATGAAAACTTACTTTTAACCCACTGACGCCAATAATTACTTATTGAATTCCAGTTGCCACCATCCGAAATGGCTCAATAATATCCCCTATGGACAATTGCGTAGAATCAAAAGAAATTGCACAGATACAGAAACATATCAAGAACAGGCCCTAACCCTACAGGAAGGTTCTTAGAAAGAGGATATGAGTCCAAAGTAGTGGATACAGCATTTAAAAGAACGGAACAAATCCCGAGAGATCAGTTACTAAAACAAAAAATAAGGACACCAGTTTTTCAACATCATTTATTACAAATTACAGCATAGATGCCAGTAAAATCAAAGAAATTATAAAGAAACATTGGCACATAGTCCAGATGGACCCCATCTTAAAGGAACATGTCCCATCTATACCAAGGGTAATTTTTAGAAGGGGGTCCCACTATTAAAGCGAGATTAGCACCCAGCGTCTTCAGGAGGGAAACACAGAAGGGGGTCCAACATTGGCTACCACCTCCAGTAGGCTTTTTTGGCTGTTTCGGCTGCAAAGCCTGCAAACAGGCAGTAAAGGGCGACAGAACGGAATTTGTCTCTCACACAACTAAAGAAAACTTCAAAATAAAACATTTGATTACATGTCGAACAGAATATGTAGTCTACCTGCTTGCGTGCCCATGTGGTCTCCAATACGTGGGCCGCACCTCGAGGCCCTTGAGGGTCCGCATGTTGGAGCACATGGGGAATATACGCAAGCAGGTTATGACTCATAGTGTTTCCAGACATTTCAATTTGCTCCACGGAGGGAATCCAGAAGGCCTTACCTATAAGGGAATAAAGAGAGTAGATGCACATTGGAGGGGTGGAGACCAGCTCAAAAAACTAGGCCAACGTGAAACGTATTGGATATGCAGATTAAAAACCTTAGCCCCTATGGGTCTAAATATAGATATAGACCTGGGGGCCTTTATCTGAGTACCAATACGTTTAACCACCTCTCCAGCACCCCCTTTTTTAACATCCACCCTCGGGGAATTATAGGAACTATGTCCCATAAACAATGACATCTTTTAAAGATATAATAAAAAAAACTTTCTTCTAGGTATCATTCTAACAACTATTGAATGAACTGATATCAGTGTTTGCATCTTTTTTTCAGATCACAACAACTCATTTAATCATATTCCAGTAAGATGAGTTTAGGATAGTGACATTAAGTTTTTTTAAATAAATAGTTCATAAATTGCATTTTAATATTTTGTGTATAAAAATTGTTGCCACCCTGTTATCAATATACGCTATTTAAAAACACTTATCATGTTTGGGACATATCCATTCGGCTATGTGCTGTACATTTTATGTCAATCACACTGTGTGTGATTGGACTTTTTATTCACAGAATATGTTGATAATCACATGAGGCCGTTAAAAAACAGCTAATTACTATGTGAATTGCTTATAATATGCTAGATCAACATTAATGAGCCAATACATCCGAATTGTTTAAATGTATATATTCGTCAGCTATCCCCTTTTTTTAAATACACCACAAGAGATTTGTCTTGTTTTAATAACAGTTCACCACCTAATGAGGTTGTCGCGCATCTATTATAGAGGTTCATTTGCTTGAAATTCAGTCATATAATATGTCACGATTTTTATCATAGATAGGGACGGCAGTAAAGGGTTAATAACATACCACCACACGGGGCCTACCTCTCCTTGAATTAGGAATATATTAGGTGCAGCTTTACTACAACGACGCAATAGGTGACAGCAGAGTTGGGGTGTAGTGGATTGGCTGGCCAAAGCATATATAGATGACGCTATGAACCAAATCTTTTCTAACTACGGGGCCTGAGGAAGCCCAAGAAAGGGCGAAACGCGTAGCTCAAAACCCCCCAGCGTTTTGAACCTTCACAGCCACCGTCTGGAGTGGGACAAGGGAAGCGCAGCACTGCATCCGGACGCGGAGGGAGTTTGCTGCAAAACCACGAGTCTTGCATTATATTGTATTGTATTGTATTGTATGTCTTTATTTATATAGCGCCATTAGTGTACATAGCGCTTCACAGTAGTAATATATGTGGTAATCAAATAAATAACAGATAATATAAATAACAGATCATGGGAATAAGTGCTTTAGACATAAAAGTAACATTTCGGAAGAGGAGTCCCTGCCCCGAGGAGCTTACAGTCTAATTGGTAGGTAGGGAGAACGTACAGAGACAGTAGGAGGGAGTTCTGGTAAGTGCGTCTGCAGGGGGCCAAGCATTATGTATCGTGTTTAGAATATCCACAGTGCTATTCATATGCTTCTTTAAGCAAGTGTGTCTTAAGGTGGGTCTTAAAGGTGGATAGAGAGGGTGCTAGTCGGGTACTGAGGGGAAGGGCATTCCAGAGGTGTGGGGCAGTCAGTGAAAAAGGTTTAAGGCGGGAGAGGGCTTTAGATACAAAGGGGGTAGAAAGAAGACATCCTTGAGAAGAACGCAAGAGTCTGGATGGTGCATACCGAGAAATTAGGGATGAGATGTAAGGAGGGGCAGAAGAATGTAAAGCTTTAAAAGTGAGGAGAAGAATGGAGTGTGAGATGCGGGATTTGATCGGAAGCCAGGAGAGGGATTTCATGAGGGGAGATGCTGAGACAGATCTAGGAAAGAGTAGAGTGATTCTGGCAGCAGCATTTAGGATAGATTGTAGGGGAGACAGGTGAGAGGCAGGAAGGCCGGGCAGCAGGAGGTTACAGTAATAAAGACGGGAGAGAATGAGGGTCTGAGTCAGAGTTTTAGCAGTCGAACAACAGAGGAAAGGGCATATCTTAGTTATATTGCGGAGGAAAAAGCGACAAGTTTTAGAAATGTTTTGAATGTGAGGGGCGAATGTGAGAGAGGAGTCGAATGTGACCCCTAGGCAGCGTGCTTGGGCTACTGGGTGAATGATTGTAGTTCCAACAGTAATGTGGAAGGAGGTAGTAGGGCCAGGTTTGGGAGGAAGTATGAGGAGCTCTGTTTTAGCCATGTTGAGTTTAAGGCGTAGGAGGGCCATCCAGGATGATATAGCAGAGAGACATTCAGAAACTTTGGTTTGTACAGCAGGTGTAAGGTCAGGTGTTGAAAAGTATATTTGTGCGTCGTCGGCATAGAGGTGATAATTAAACCCAAAAGATGTTATTAGGTCACCTAGAGAGAGTGTGTACAGAGAAAAGAGAAGAGGTCCCAGGACAGAGCCCTGGGGTACCCCCACAGAGAGATCAATAGAGGAGGAGGAGGTGTTAGCAGAAGAGACACTAAAAGTACGATGGGAGAGGTAGGAGGAGATCCAGGATAGAGCTTTGTTCCGAATACCTAAAGTATGGAGAATGTGGAGGAGAAGAGGGTGGTCCACGGTGTCAAATGCTGCAGAGAGGCCGAGTAATATGAGCAGAGTGTAATGACCTCTGTCTTTGGCAGCATGGAGGTCGTCAGTTATTTTAGTGAGGGCTGTTTTGGTGGAGTGAGCAGTGCGGAAGCCAGATTGTAGAGGGTCTAGGAGAGAATAGGTGTTGAGAAAATGGAGCAAGCGAGAGAATACAAGACGTTCAAGGAGTTTAGAGGCAAAAGGCAGGAGGGAGACAGGTCGATAGTTAGAAAGACAGGTAGGGTCAAGCTTGTTGTTTTTGAGTAATGGTATGACTGTTGCATGTTTGAAGGAGGATGGAAAGGTTCCAGAGCAGAGGGAGGAGTTAAAAATGTGTGTAAGCGTAGGGATTATAGTAGGAGCTAGAGGTTTTAGGAGATGGGAGGGAATGGGGTCAAGAGGGCAAGTGGTAGAGGGAGAAGAGAAGATCAACAGCGACACATCCTCCTCTGAGACAGTGGAAAAAGACTCAAGGAAGGCAGGAGGAGAGTTAGGAAGAGGTGTAGGATGGGGGGAAGAAACAGAGGGGATGTTCTGCCGTATGGATTCCACCTTTTCCTTAAAATAGTCAGCAAAGTCCTGAGCGGAGATGGAGGAAGGAGAGGCAGCTGAGGGTGGTTTGAGTAGAGTATCAAAGACAGAGAACAGTCGGCGTGGGTTAGACTTGTGCATGTTGATTAGTGCAGAAAAGTAGGCTTGTTTAGCTTGCGAGAGGGCAGAGTTGAAACAGGATAGCATAAATTTGTAGTGAAGGAAGTCTGCGAGAGTGTGAGACTTCCTCCAGAGGCGTTCAGAGGAACGAGTGGAGGAACGCAGCATGCGCGTGTGGGAATTTAGCCAGGGTCTAGGGTTAGAAGGGCGAGGGCGGCAGAGAGAAAGCGGGGCATGTAGATCAAGAGACGAGGACAAGACAGAGTTGTACTTTCTGACCAGGTTGTCAGGGTCTGTAGCAGAGCTGAGAGAGGAGAGGGAGGAGTGTAAAGTGGACTCAAAGTCAGGTAAGTGAATAGAGCGCATGTTTCTGCAGAACCGGGGGGTAGATGGAGGTGGAGAAGCGAGATAAAGAGAATGAGATGAGATGATGGTCAGAGAGAGGAAAAGGGGAAATGGAGAAATCAGAGAGAGAGAAGTTTTTAGTGAAAACCAGGTCTAAGTAGTGGCCATCCTTGTGGGTGCTGGCTGCAGTCCACTGTTGAAGGCCAAAAGGAGAGGGAAGAGAAAGAAAGCGGGAAGCCCAAGAGAGAGAGGGGTCATCAATGTGGCAATTGAAGTCCCCAAGGAGAAGAACAGGGGAGTCTGAGGAGAGAAAGAAAGAGAGCCAGGATTCAAAGTGAGAGAGAAAGGCAGAAGGGGGATGAGTAGAGGTAGGTGGGTGATAGATAACCGCCACATGAACAGGGAGAGGAGAGAAGATCTGGACAGTGTGAGCCTCAAAGGAGGGAAAAGCAAGAGAGGGGGGAATAGGAAGGGTTCGGTAACGGCAGACAGAGGAGAGCAGGAGCCCCACGCCTCCACCCCTGCCATCAGGGCGCGGAGTGTGGGAGAAGGAAAGGCCACCATAGGAGAGGGCAGCTTCCAGAGCAGAGTCAGACTGAGTGAGCCAGGTCTCAGTTATAGCAAAGAGAAGCAGGGAGTGAGAGAGAAAGAAGTCATGTACAGAGAGGAACTTGTTAGAAAGAGAGCGTGCGTTCCAAAGGGCACAGGAGAAAGGGAGAAAGGAGGGAGGGTGGCAGGGGATGGGTATGAGGTTGGAGGGGTTGACACCAGAAGGAGTAGAAGTTGCATGTGGGAGGCGAGGACGAGAGCAAGTTGAAATAAGACAGGGACCAGGATTGGGAGAGATATCCCCAGAAGCAAGGAGGAGAAGCATGGATAGAAAGAGGATGTGTGAGGAGGATTTGTAGGGGTGTTTTTTAGTGCAGGGGATATAGCTGTGTGGTGTCAGAGGACGCAGGTAAGAAAGGAGTTCATGTGAATTGAGAAGTGGTGAAGGAAGGAGAGATGGAGATATATGAATAGAGTTAGAGACATACTGAGGCTGGTAAAAAGAAGTGCATAATTTGAGAAGAAGTGAAGTCACAGCAAATAAAAATGGTAAAGGCAGCATCACAGCAGTAATGATGCAGTCTGGTATTGATGATATCCTCCTTTCCAGCGTAGTTCAAATGCAGGAATCAGGGCCAGATGGGGTGTCCACTTCTTCCTCACTTCTTTTGAACTTCCTTTTAAACTTCAGTTGTTCAATAGTCATGCCACTTATAATGGGCCACTTGGATATGGGCTGCAAGCAGACTAGCTGTTCTGACTGGGTTTATATAGGCCTAGCATTGGATCACTTGCATATACTATATAATACACACAGCAGAGGATTTAGAGATGGATTTTACCTAGCATTGGATCACTTGCATATACTATATAATACACACAGCAGAGGATTTAGAGATGGATTTTACCTAGCATTGGATCACTTGCATATACTATATAATACACACAGCAGAGGATTTAGAGATGGATTTTACCTAGCATTGGATCACTTGCATATACTGCACCGACACACTTTATTCGAGCAAATACCCAGTATGTACCTGGCAGATACCTGGAATGCGCCGCTCCTCACCTCTGACAAGCCCCGTTGCGTTTGCCTTCCCAGCCTGGGTTCATGCCTGGCTGACGGGCGGCTGATCTGTTAAATGATAATGATTAGGGTTTAATAGGCTGCAATGCTTCGCGTGTCTACCAGATGGCATAAATTCATGAATTGTAATGCAGTATATATATATATACTGTGCAGTATTGCAGCCAGCGGGAATAAAATGCTTCAATCCCTGCCTGGAAAATACCTCAATGCACTCGGGCAGAAAACAGTCACAAACCTCAATACACCCGGGTATACCCGAATTCGTGGGACTAGCCGAGCTCGAATAAAGTGTGTCGCCAGTGTACAATATAATACACACCGCAGAGGATTTAGAGATGGATTTTACCTAGCATTGGATCACTTGCATATACTATATAATACACACAGCATAGACTGGCTTTTTTTATCTGTTTTAGCGCTACTTACTCTTTTAGTTTGTAGCACTTCTTTGTTTATTGCTTTTTTTTATTTGTTTTAAGAAAGATCTTGGCTTTTACCCCTGGTTTAAGACCTTTCCTTACCTTTCTGGGGCAAAATTTTATCACCCTATTTTTCTTTGGACTACGATTTGGAGACTGCAGGAGGAGCAACAAAGATACCATTCCAAGTGTGTGCTCACACTTGGCCGTGTGAGTATTAGTACTCTGTCATAAATTATCCATTTCATTTCCATTACCTATTTGGTTTAAGTAGAGATCTTTTATCCCTATTGGAGAGGCTAAACCGTTCGTTGGAGCTTAAAGAAACCTCCCCAAAGATTGCACTCACACTTGCCCGTGTGAGTGTTTACAGTGTGTTTTAGCCCTGTTTTCATTCCTTGGGACACTTTGAGACTGTTAATGTATTCTGATCATATGTTCATTCGTTTATCCCGAGGGTGATATTACATCAAAGAAGGAGAAGAAGTACGCAGACGGAGAGCGAAGAAAAAACTCCACAAAACAGAGAGGAGAAGACCAAAAGATACCTTGATGCGACAGCATATTCACAAGGCCGTGTAAGTGTTAAGAGTTAATACACACTTTAAAACCACCATTGCCATTGCTTCAGGGATTAACACACCTGAACCATATTTTGTTCCATTTCACCCTTCCACCTGTGCTCCCCCATCTCTCTCTTGTTTCCCTGTACCACTAAGGATCCTGGGTAGATCCTTTTTTGGGGTTGTTTGAGTCACAGGAGGAGACCAAGAAGCGGAGGGATACCTTATGAGCTTCTAAGGTTGTAACTATACCTTTATCCCATCCTTATCATACACACAGGTAGCGCCCGGGTTCTTTCTTTCTATAATATGATTTCACCAAGATAACAAATGTAGCCCATGGACCCCCACCCAATCGCAGATCGGGCCCCCTAAGGTGTTCTGTGGTCTGGTTACATGACTAAGTGTGGTGCATACCTGCTGGCAACAGGAGGGCCTGAGTCTCCCGCGGTGTCAGGACAGGTTACTGGGGTAGATGCCTTCGTTCTTCTTCAATGGTGCAGCGCCTCCATCTGTAGTAAGTCCCAGGAATACGGGGTGGAATCCCTACCACAGAAATCCCCCTCCCAGGGATGAGAGATTCCAGTCTCACACAATGATCCTTTTAACAGCAGACTCCTTTATTCAGTCTACCACAGCAGCAGACAGGTACAGTTGATATACAATGTCCACTAGCTTGTCTCCTTTGTGATGGTCCCTGCCTCCACTCTGGATTCAGGGCCATCCAGAGTGGGGCTAGCTCTTCCCTTACCCCCTATGCAGGGTAAGAGGTATTTGGTCCACCTCACTACCTTCTATCAGCTCTACTCATAGGCTGCTTACCTAACTAACTCACTCACTACAACACACTGTCTCTCAACTAAATAGGAAGTGACACTGCTCTTTGTAACTTCCAATAGGCACCGGCCCTGTGCCTTTTGATTGGACACAGGGTCAAGTGACCTACCTTCACTTACTCAGCACAGTGTCAGAAGTGGGGAAAACCCATGATAACTCCTGGCAACCTGCCCTTAACAGGAATTATACCAGGAGGAGGGCAGAAATATAGCCCCTAATCTTACCAGGGCTACACAAAGAAAATAAACCCACAAAAAATAGGAGAGTGAGGAGTCAACTGAAAGGTCAACCAATTCATCATCTCAACTCAGTAGTGGGATTGAAAAATGTAAATAACCGTTTTTTTCTTTCACGGCGGTGGGCGGCGTCTACCAGCATCTTTTCCCTGCATATCTTCTCAAAATGGCTGCGCAGTGTCACATGGCGCCGCATTGTCGTGACATCACGTAGCGTCTTGTTGCCATAGCAATGGACGTCACATGATGCGGTTACGTCACATGGCGTTCCCGTTGGCATGGCAACGCGGCGCCCTTTGACGCCGCACGGCCATATTGAGAAGATATGCAGGGAAAGATGCTGGTAGACACCGCCCGCCGCCCGCCACCACAGGTAAGAGAATTAAGTGCCGGTTCGGCGAACTTGTGAAATTTTAGTAACAGGTTCGCACGAACCGGTACGAACTGGCTGAATCCCACCACTGTCTTAACTAATCATCACTTCAAATCATCCATGATTTACAATTTAACATTGGCTTAACTTGCTGGTTTCATCCAGCAATGTGAACGCTATTACTACTTGGTCCACCCCTAAGACCAAAAAGCAGATGATGTCTTCTTTATGGACTGCTGGGTACCACAGAATGTTTTTCAGTCACTAAACCCCTGACAGACCTGACAAAGAAAAAACTGCCCCAAGTAGTGACATGGACTTCTGACCGCGAGGAGTCATTTACAGCCCTGAAAACCTCCCTTACTGACTTTCGTGTGTTGCAAGAACCTGACTTCACTAGGAGGTTTGTAGTGAAGACTGATACCACCAACTATGGTCTTGGAGCAGTCCTTAATCAAGTAGATATTAAGGGTGAAGAGCACCCAAAAGCACCTGAGCAGGAAACTGTGACGTAGGGAGGTGGCTTATGCCATGTTGGAGTAGGAGTGTCCTGCCATAGTATGGGCCTTGCACTTCACTGTAATCGTGGGCCACAACCTTCTGAGTTGGTTAAAATGGGTGGCTGGAGAAAATGCTAAATTGCCATGGTGGAGCCTAGCTCTCCAACAGTATGATTTTACTGTTCAGCAAAAGTAAAGTAGTGAGCATGGTAATGTAGATAAGATGGCTTATCATGTTTCTCATGTCAGGAAGAGTGATCCACTTTGGTGGAAACAGAGACTGGCCTATAAGTCATCTCTCCTTGTGCACCTTTTAAAAGCGGGAGTTGTCACGATTAACACAATGGTTAAAGAATGTGGGCAGTCCAGAAACCAAATGGTTAACACTCTTTTAAAAATAATATGCTTTTTTTTGCCTCCGGTAGGGGTAACATGAAACTTTGGGATGGGGAGTGAGAGACGCAAGAGGGAGGCGTGGCCGTGATGTCACGAACCTGATTCGCCCTCATTGGCTGAACCGCTCATGTGACCCGGCCGTCGCTCGACCATAACAAAATTATTTGTCTCCTGGAAAATCTGCCACGCGGTCGCTCTGCATCGCTATCTTGGTCTTTTGCTCTATGGCCTGCCTCATAAGGGTACTGCCATTTGTTGATCGCGCAGAGTATGGACGCGCCCTAAAGTGTACTTCAGAAGGGATTTGTCACTATTCGGAGCTACTAGAATAGGCCCCAGAGACTGTGAAGCAACTGCCTTTAAGAAGAGATACATTCCAATTGTGCTCAGAAGTTAATAACAACATGTCTAATTACAGGTCTAATTAAGGTCTTAATTGTCCATTAAAGTTAGGTGCCTTCTCTTGCCAGAGTATTTCTGTCTCCTGTGGGGGTAGGAACACTGTATAAACAAAAGGAGATGTAGCCCCGGTGCCCTCTGGCTCCCAGAGACCCCCTTCCTTTGGGTCAGCACGGTCGCGGGTGCCGCCGGAGGCAGCGACGGACCCGCCGGCTGTTCCCAAAGGTGGGGGCTGGAGCAGGGAGTGATCCGAGCCGTAGGAGGCTCGGCGGCGTACCCGGCTAGCGGGGGCCGCCATTGCTAGTGCACGGATCAGGTTAGGGAAGAGACAAGGGAGTTGCGGCGGCCATTGGGGGTTGCGCATGTGCAGTGCAGTTGCCGGCGGCCCTGAGTAGTCGCGCATGCGCAGTTATAAGCGCGTGAACCCTAGCCTACCAGGGAAGGCTCTTGGAAGGGACTACAAGTCCCATGAGCCTCAGCAGTGCCCCACGTGATGCCAGGGAGCCAATAGGGCTGAAGGATTGCTCTGGAGACCTAAATAGATACATTTCGCACGCTGAGCCACGCTAATCAGTGAGTGCCAGGAGCAGCCAGGGGAAGGAGGTAGGGTGCAGGAGTCAGTGACTCCCTGCACTAGGCCAGCAGCCCCCTAGGCCCCAGATAGCCCTGAGTCTCCAGTAGTTTGAGTGTTGTAGGGACAGGCCCCAGGTTAGGGACCCTGCCCCTTACTATGAGTGTTAGTTAGGGACTCAGCAGATGCTTCGCGACCGTCAAGAGGGTTGGGCGCAGATCTTCATTGTTGCTGCAGAGGCCATCCAGGTGGGATCGCCCCGGACGGTAGTTCCTGTGTTCATCCATCATCGGATCCTTTGCGAAGCTCCGTTGCAGGCCCGAGCACTTGAGTGCTCGGCAGGTAACCCTCACCAAGTGCACCAACGATACTATTAGGTTCACACGGGACCAGTGACTGCGCAGTCACACATATCATCTCACTAGGAAGGGTGGGAAACGTACTTTATGTGTGGTTACTGGACACGGGGTGGGATCACCTGGTGAAGGGGGTAGCGTCCTGCGAGACGCAGTAGTTAGTGTCTCCTCTAGGGATCGACACCCGTTGATCTGTTGATTGTTATGTATGAGTATGGTTGCACTAGTAAAGGTATCGGCTATTTTACCTACTGTGTGCTGAGTGATATATATTGTCCTGCGAGGAACCACTCCCCCTCTGGTGGGAGCCATCGCAGGTGGAGGCGCTGCACCGAGTACAGGGTTACTCATAATATACTTGCCTCAGATTCCCAGTGGCAGAAGCTCAGTTCTCCTGTGAACTTAACAGGTAAAGCATCACACCAGGTAACAGTAGGTTTTCCGCACTCACACTATATCTGCGATTGGGTGGGGGAATACCCGTTACAGAGACAAACAGACTACCACTTCTTTGGTGCAAACATCTTCAATTATATAAACAAAAGAATGCATTTAAAAAAGATTCACTCACATGTGTAGTGCTTGAAGTACAGCCAACCTAGTAGTGTCTCTCTCAGTGGGCGTCTCCGTGGTTGGTCTTACAAAAGCACTTCTCCTGCATTGCAGCCTCCCTCTCCTTAGGCCAGATGCCTGCTGCAGTGCCCGCTGTGTGGGACAAGAGCCACCCCTCAATGGGTCCGGGCCCACTGCAAAGGGAGTTTTTCCTGCAGCAAGGAAAATTGTGATCAATACTAGCGACGGAGCGTTAGGCCATGCCCCTTGGCGGATCGGCCAATGAGGGTGAACCTGCCAGGTGACATCATGGCTGCGCCCCCGACACTCCCCCGTCACCCCCCCCTATCTTTCCCCCTGCAGCTCACTGCAGACCGGGGAACTCGCAGCGCAGACAGCAGGGCCGTAGCCTTATTCTGTGTGTCCCGCTGGATGTCCCTCATGTTCCCGAGGCAACTTTTTCTTTCTGACGTTATCTTTTAAAATGTTCCCGGTACAACGCTTTCAAAAAGAAAATTTGCAGTATAACTCGTAGTACTATTCATATTTGTGAAACTGAACTGGACAGCTGCGTTACCAAATGCTTTTATTCAGTCTTGTGGGAATAGATGCTAATTCTCCTGATTGATTGAAAGGCAAATAAATTAGCAACATACTAGCTTGGTTTACAAAACATAGAAATTGTGTGTTTTTTTGGAGCATTGCTATGGTCGGCTCTTTTATACATTGCTTTATTTTAGAACTGGAACGGTTAGAGAAGAGTATTCCATCACCAATATGAGCCATATTCCAACTTCAGACACACTCCATCCTACAACGAGCAGCCACCTTACCTTCTTGTTTCAACTGTGTCCTTATTCCGTCTAGTGTGTAGGCTCTCATGAGCACGGCCCTCATGACGTTTTTGCATCTGTTTGTGCATCTGTTTGTGCATATACGCCCTCATTTGTATGTAACTGTTTTTGTTGTAATATACATTACTCTGTACCCCCATTGTACCACGCTGTGGAATATGTTGATCCTTTAAAAATAAGCAATAATACGAATATCAGGTATATTCAGCCCAAATACCAGAAACTCAAAGGCACATTTATCACATTCATGAATCATTATGAAATCAACAATGTGCATAATGTATAAATATACTCGAATGGTGGCATGTGTGGGCACCTTCAAAGCATCAATCCCCATGTGCTGTTTTTATTTAAAATTTACTTGATCTAGGGGAGCACGATTTTTAGGAAATATGACCAATTATCTGGCAAGTGGTAACTATTGTAGCAATAGTGGCACTATTGCTGGTGAGCTAATTTCAACAAAGTATCTGGCCGCTCCTCCTTCTCTTACCATGCACCCCAAAACTGGAACAACCTACCGGAGACTCTCACATCCACCACCAGTTTAAGTTCTTTCAAAACCAAGGCTGTCTCACATTTTAATCTGGTCTGTAACTGTTACATACGCCCATAATATATATTATCTCTAACTGTGCATGCAATGTCTTGTATATAATGTATACCCTATTCACTTATGTAACTATGTATTTGTAACCATGTATTATTTGTAATTTGACTCTGTGCCCAGGACATACTTGAAAATGAGAGGTAACTCTCAATGTATTACTTCCTGGTAAAACATTTTATAAATAAATAAAAATAAAGACATTTATAAGGAGATCATCTCTCATGGTGCAGAACGTTCCCCTTATTTATTGACAATTGTTGGTGGTTCACATTTTTACGTGTAGAAAGTGTAAACCCATTGGTGGTCCATGTTGCCTGAGGTCCCCGGTGGTAAGATGCTTGAAAACGCAGTAGTTATCCATAAAATCTGGTCTTTTGGGGATTCCCTGAGAAAAGGTTTGAGAACGATTGGATTATAAGTCATGTGTTGTATTTCCAAAACAAACCAAGGAAAACATTAAACAATTGTTAATGTAAGCTTGATATTTGATTAGGAAAATACACTTTTTTTGTTAATTGACAATGTATGTATATTTTTAATTACATAGAGGCAATAATGTACACAGCACTTTACAAAAAAGAAAAATAATAGAACATAGGGAATAACACAATAAATTCGACAAACATAAAAGCAGACAATATACAGGTGCAACTGCCTGTTGTCGACCGCTTGCCATACGTGTTTTCCACAGCAACCTCCACCAAGCCACGAGACTCCAGCGGCCAGACTAATAGCCCATCGGATTAACACAGGGGGTCCCTGCTGTGTGAATCCTACCGGGTTCCACGTGTCTGTAAGAGATGCACAGTAAGAGAAAGACTGAATCAGTCACTCTGCTTGTGCGACGCTAACAGGCGATCGCAGGGCTTTTATTTTAATAATTTAGTATTGTAGCAGGGGGTCTCCAGAACTGAACCGCATTGATTTCAGGTCTGGGGACCCCGTGCTTCCTGAGTTGCAGGCCCCATTATGGGGTGCCGGTATCCTGGTGGCCATGTTTACATTTTCCCGCTTCGCGGCCAACGTGATCAGGGGATTTAAACAAACCAGAGGGATACCGACAATCATAATGGGGCCTGTAACTCGGGAAGCAGGGGGCACCCGGACCTGAAATCAAAGCGATTCAGCTCTGGAGACCCCCTGCTACAATACTGTATTATTAAAATGAAAGCAGCTTCATTACCTTAGCGGGTAACTGCTAAGGCAATGAAGGGGTTAAGCAGGACTAACTGGTTTATTGGGGGCAGAGGGGGTGAGTGAAGTGAAGGGGTTAATTGTCCAAGGGTGGGGGGTTAGGCCTACCGGAAAGGTTGCGGGAGGGGTTAAGCCCTTTATTGCCTTAGTGGTAGTAAACACTAGGGTAATGAAAGGGTTAACCCCTCCCATTGCCCACCCGAGAGGCCTAACAACCCACCCTGGGGCAACTATCACCTTCACCTAATCCCTCTACCCCCCATTACAATACAAACATCAATAAAATACATTGAACACCCCCTACCCCCCAACCCAACACATACAGTACAGTACAGTAATGGGCACAATCTCTATTATCCATATCTGAATAATAATAGCTCATTTGCTAAATTAAAAAAATAAAACATAACCAAGACATTAACCAGACAGCATATAGTAAATAAAAGTCTACTTACCCCTTCCAGGATGAAGGCCGTCCTCAGCCTCCTCATCTTCCTCTTCATCTTGGTGTAGCACTGTTTAGTAAATATGGCCCTATGTGTATTATTAGCAAGTCATATTTGTGTTACAAGACCATTATAACTCACTATAAGTACAACTCTTAATACTGTGTATCAATGACAGTTTGTGTATGTGACGGGAGCTTTGTGACAGGCTATGAATAATACACCACCAAATATAACTGGGTTGAACTGAACGAGACTTTGATATGATAAAATATAATTTATTCCTTGAAAAAGGTGAACACACGAGATTATACAAATAACAGACAAAATATGGACACTCACCATAAGACAAGGGGGAAAGAGAAACAAAATACAATAAACATGGTATAACATGTCCAGTGAAGTTAATAACATACATTACAAACAAGAACAATAAACATTAAATATTAAAGATTAAAAATTATATTGCGAATCTTATATCCGCAGTGGAGGTACTCATGTACTACTAAGGGCAATATTATGTACTGACTATATCTTACATGCATAATTTACAATCACTAAGCTTTTGTGATAAATGATATAATTTATATATATATTTTTGCCCTTCCTGTAGTCTAAGTAGAGACATATTTCTGTTCATTCTGATTGAGATTTATGTATTGTACATAATGTAGTACATATTCCTTGGTGAGACTAAGCAGAGAGCACTTAACATAAAACACTATGGGGCCTATGCAGAGAGCAGCGAATTTTAAAAATGGCGAATTTCATAAAAAGGAGCTTTTTTGGAGAGTTTTAATCTCCATATGCAGAAAAGTGCGAATTCTGCTATGTTTAACATGGATGCGTCTGGCGAGTTTAAATTGGCGAGATGCGCGCTTCGGAAACATGTAAAAACAAATTTGCGCCTTTTTTTTTCCCTTTGCAATGGCCGCGAGCGCCAGTTTTTTTTGGCGAGGCAAAACGGAGACAATCGCGCCATTTTATTGGCGCGAACAGCCGCTAGATGCCGTTCGCGCCTCTCTGCATACGGATATATTTTAAACTGGCGAGATTGCGGTTCTCGCCAGCCGCGAGGCGAGTTTTACAAATAGAAATGAAAAATTGGCGCGATTTTCGGAAATCTCCATTTTCTGCTGTTTTCTGCGCGATTATCTCCAAAAAATGGCGAATTTCGAAAATTCGCTGCTCTCTGCATAGGCCCCTATGTGCCTTGACAAATATCTGAGTTCAGAGATACATAACTCCCTCCACACTATTAGAGTATAGATGGAGTATTAGTTAATTTAATTAGTTAATTAAGGAAATGTTTCAATTCCCAGTCCTGGTTCATGCCCCTGGGTGCCATTGTCCCAAGGGCATAAATCCAGAACATTTCTCGGTGGTTTAATAGTGCCTCCCTATTTCCTCCTCTGGGATGTATAGAGATCTTCTCAATGGCACTGTATGTAAGGGTTTTAATGGATCCATGTGGACATGCGTTAAAGTGACGCGCTACTGGAAAACGTTCATCTTTGTTTTTGATGCTGCGTATATATTCTGTGATTCTCACCTTCACTGATCTAATAGTCCTACCTATGTAACCACTGCCACATGCGCAATTCAATAGATAAATTACAAAATCAGTATTACATGTCATAAAGGACTCGATCTTATAGATATGACCAGTATAGATATCTCTCAATGATTTGACAGGTTTCGCATACCTACAAAGGTTACAGTTGCCACATTGAAAGAATCCCCTTGGTAGCTGTGTGGTGTTCTTGTTTTTTGAGCTAAATAAACTGGGAGATACAGAATTACCGATGGTTTTTGCTTTCTTGAATACCATTCTTGGTTTTTGTACAGTATATGGATCTAATTCTGAATCCAATTTGAGAACCCCCCAATGTTTTTGCAAAATATGCCTTATTTGCTCTGCCTGTTTAGAGAAGGTAGTTATGAAGAGTGGGACCTGCGCAGCATCGTCCCGTTTAATGAACTTCTTGGATTTCCTCTTTTTAATCAGATCATTACGATCAGCCTGTAAAGCATGTTGGAAGGCACTCTCAAGGTCCCTCTCCTCATAACCACGCTCTCTAAATCTTCCCTCCTGGCCAGTCAGAACAAGGAACCTCCTGCCTACCTAGCCCATCCCTAGCTTCTGCCAGCTGCCTGACACCCCACTGACCTCCTATCTCCCCCTGCTCCACAGTGTCTCCCTGCCTAGCCTCCCCTAGGCCCAGCACCTCAGCCCTTGCTTTTGACTCCTGCTGCCTACCTCCCTGCAGCCCACCTACACTTCTCTCCTCCCTGGGCAATACTAACCCAGACACTGGAAATACCTGAGTGCACCTACCTCCCTGACCTTGTCTCCCCCTTACCAGGGATGAGCTCAGGGGCACCTCTCCCGATGCAACCACCTTAGCTCTTGGCTGGCAGGTATCCCTGGGGTGGCACAAGCTTGCCACTGCCCATGATACCCCCAGCACATAGCCAGGCTGCAACAGGGAGTTGCTGATCTGAGAAACCCCCTGAGGCTCTGCCAGGGTAATAGGGAACTCTAGCTGCCATACCTGCTGCTTTCCGTCCCCGGCTACCACTAGCCCGTCTTCTCTCACTGAGATCTGATGCTGGCTATCTACCTGCAGCCTCCCCTCACTCCGCTTCTCCCTAGCTAATCCTAACCTGGATCCTAGGGACACCTGAGTGAGGCCATCTCACTGACACTGCCTCCCCATTACCGGGGATGAGCTCAGGGTTGCTGGTGCAGATGCACCCACCTTAGCTCCTGGCTGGCAGGTAATCTGGGGGTGGTCTAACTTTGCCACAACCCCTGATACCTCCAGCAAATAGCAAGGCTGCAACAGTGGGGCTCTTAACTGAGAGTCCCCTTGCTGTTCCGCCAGGGTAATGGGGAAGCCTGGCTGACCTACAAGCTGCCCTTCCATCCCCTCCCCTGGTACCCCTATCTACTGCCACCCCCCGGTCACCCCTATAGTGAAACAACAGGGTACAGTCATAGGAAAAAATAAGTCAGGGTCAGTCTGCGACTTGGTCTGGCTTGCCTCGCTGGTCCCCGCAGAGACCACCACCTTTGTTGGTCCCAATTACAGGGGGACTGGAGTGGCTGCCGCCGACATCATCTGGGCCAGGCAGCAACAGGCCGCTGCCGCAACAGAGCCCGGGCTTGGTACAGGTAAAACGGTGCAGGACAAGGGTCCCAGATCTTTGTGGAGTAACACGGCTCCCGCCAAACCAGGTAAAATAACCCTCTCCCGCAATCCCTGTCCCTCCCCCCACTCAGAAAGGGCTCCGGCATTTTGCCGGAATCGCGGCTCTTCCGCTGCCATGGGCGAGCCCCAGGTAGCTGCCGCAGCAGTACCCGGCTTTGGTGCAGGGTCGCCGGCGTGGATTGTGGGGCTCCGGTCATTGCTGGGAATAGCCGACTCCGCCAAACAATGTAAAACACCCATCTCACGCACACCCCAACCCTCCCCCCAAATAAAATTGTCGCCGGTAGGATGCCGGAGTGGCGGCTTCTTCTCCGCCGCCGCCGCTCTCCATTGCTGTTGCCGATGCAGCCCGGCCAGGTACTCCAGGACTCATCCCGCGAAGGGTTGTCGCCCTGGCTGGGCGGGAGTCATCAGAGGATGCTGCTAACTGGGTCATCTTTTCCACAGCTCGTGAGCGCTGGCCCTGAGGGGCTTCTTCGCCGACCACGCACGGTCCGGGCACCGGGCATTATTGTGGCCCATTTGTTGGCAGTGCCGCAGCGCCTGCCGGAGCTTCTCCGCCACCGGTGGACTAACCTCAGCAAGGGGCAACGGAGTCCAGAGCAGAGTTGCTCGAGCGCCGGGCTCATTCCGGAGCTTCTCCGCCGCCGGTGGACTATCCCCAGCAAGGGGCAACGGAGTCCAGAGTGGAGTTGCTTGAGCGCCGGGCTCTGGGAGGGGGTAAGCGGGTTGGTGCGGTACTGACGCCATGAACTGGGTCCACTTCGCTGGAAACCATGTCTTGCCCAACGCACACACCATTGCTAGCTCTTTCAGGGAAAATGGACGGGCCGCCGCAACGGCCGTTACCTCTCCTGGCGCAAGACTTCCGTGTTTTCCGAGACCACCCGCTCCCTCCACAAGTCTCTGCCGTCCCGGAGCTGGGTCCATTCCCTGCTCTCCGGGTGGTTTGATGGTTACGGCGGCTGCAGCGGTGGATCTTTGCTCAGCCTGCCGGGTTTCATGCTCACCGATCGCTGCCTCTCTCTCAGCCTTGCCGGCTGCTGGTCCCCACGCCAACTTGATGCACTCCTCCGGTCTCGGTGCCCGGCTCCAGTCACACGGATGGCCGGCACTTTGGTTCTGGAGGCAATGCTTCTCACAAGTAGGGGAACAGTGAGGAGGTGCCATATCTTGTGTTATATGTTGTACACTGTGTGTTCAATATCTTTAGTCCCAGGAACTCGCAATTACCATCGAGTTCCCACTATATTACAATATCCCTCAGTACACTGTCATACAGGTCCAGTTCAATCCCACCGCTGCCACCAGTTTTATCAATAGCCTGTGACGGGAGCTTTGTTACAGGCTATGAATAATACAAAACCAAATACAACTGGGTTGAACTGAACGAGACTTAGATTTGATAAAATATAATTTATTCCTTGAAAAAGGTGAACACATGAGATTATACAAATAACAGACAAAATATGGACACTCACTTAAGATGAAATGATGAAACAGTCATATCTGGACTGGCAGTTCATACAGCAATCTTCATAATCATCAAGACATGAAAGACAATAGCCATAGGCTGAGCCTGGTTCTTATACAATTATTTCCCATTGAACACAACCTAATCCCAGCCCCTCTCATAAATCAGTGGTGAGGTTGACAGTTTTCCTCAGAGTAAAACTCCTCCCACCCAAGGACGTTTAAAAACTGCTTTTCCTATCTAAATAACTTCATAACTTCAGTTCAGAATTACTTACTGGCACGCGAGACATATTAATACATTCCGGCATGCATGACGCTCCCAATGAGACTAAATATTACCGTGTAATACTAAAATTAAGAGAGATATTAATATCTGTCTCCTAGTACCTGCCAGACATCAGGTGTCTGTAATCCTTATGTGCAAATCAGTCCCACGAATACACATATGTAGCTTTTAGCACGTTCAGCCGAGGACATCTCATAATATTCTTATATTTAATAAGGTCACTCATTCTGATAATCTCCTTGCGTAACCCGCACCCCTGACCCCCATCAAGAAATCCTTTGAAGCAGGGACTCCTGTGTAGTGAACATTTGTCACCGGTGCTATATTTCACACCCAATGCCCCAGCCTGGATCCTAGCTGTCTCTACCAGCCAGATGTGTTAACATACACCAAACCCCCTCTGTACTTTTCACACCCAACTTCAATCAAGCCTTTTGAAGCCCAGATATTTCTGAAAAGACACCACGCATCCTAATGTATTTTCCTAAACTGCAGCTCATTAACCCCTTAAGCCCCAGTGTGTGTGTGGTGCAGAGACTGGCCCAGAAAAAATACATTTACACAGGGGAATAAACAGTTGGATGGCTGAAGCAAGGCAAACCACATTCCAGTTAACCCCTTGCTTCCCAGGTGAGAGTAGAGGGTGGCCAAATGGGGTGAAACCCATTTAATCCCGGGCCAAATCCACTCTCTCTTGACAGTGTATTATTTTAGGGCTCTTCCAATTATTAATAACATGTTTAAAATGTTAAAAATATAGATTATTTTACAAACCCAGATAGAACCAAAGAGTAGTGACAGAACTGATGTAATTTTAAACCATTTATTATAATCTTTTTAGTTTCAACAATGTAATGTGTACGTAGGATTATTTGTGCTTTGTGCATTACATTTTATTTTGAAAACAGTTTCAAACATTTGCTATAATGTCTTTAATTGCTGATTAGCTAGTGTACATCACTAAGACCAGCTATCTACTAAATTGTATGCAGCAATGTTCCTTGTTGATACTGAAATATTAATAACTGCTAGTAGGGGGGTAGGGGGATTGAGTGGTGGGGCAAAGAGAGAGGGGTGGAGGAAAGAGAGAGGGGTGAGGGGAGTGAGAGAGGAGTGGGAGGGAGAGGAGTGGGAGGAACCGGAGTGGGGATGACTGGGGATGAAGAGGGGACAGAGAGAGGGTTGGGTGGGGAGAGAGCTGGGTGTAGAGAGAGATGGGTGGGGGGTGAGAGAGATGGGTGAGGGGGAGAGAGAAAGAGAGGGGAAGGTGGGGTGGGGAGGGGGAAGAGAGAGGGGTGGGGGAGAGAGAGGGGTGGGGGCAAGAGGGGTGGAGGAGAAGAGAGGGGGAGGAGGAGAGAGAGGGGTGGGGGGAGAGTGGTGGAGGAGGAGAGAGGGGGATAGAGAGTGATGAGGAGAGGGAGGGGATAGTGGGAGGAGAGAGGGGGAGGGAGGGGGGAGAAGGAAGAGGGTTGGGGGGGAGGGAGTGATGGCATTTTACAACTTTCTAAAAATGCTGGTAATGTAGGGAAATTCAGATTTACATAAAAGCTGCTAAATTGCCAGGATAGAACCCCTTCCAGACATTTAGAATGATCCAACAAATTAAAAGTTGTATTAATGGTATCTTCCAGAGAAACCCATACATTTGGGCTCACACACATATTGCATTGTTCCAGGGGAAACTTTGTGTCAGTCTCGGGGTTATGAGCTTTCCTTAAAACTGATCCAAGGGCCTTGAGAACTCTTACCACACTCTGGAGTCTTGAACCTACATGGAAACAGATCAGTAGGAATGCCAAATCAGTCAAGGATATAAAGGCTCAAATAATGAAGAAAGCATTTTACAAATTGAACTCCCTTGAATTTTTTGGAAGGTAGAGAAGACCTGCCATGTGAGATAGTCATTGGTTTACTTGGAAACTGTAGTGGAAAATTCCCACAAGGATCTGTGGGATTGACTGGGATTCACCAAGTCCAATACGGGATATAGGATCCCTGTTCGGTATTAACTGCCATTGAGCTCCAATACCCCTTATTGTAGCTTAGTAAATTCCCATCATTGAGTCTACATGAAAGCATCTTGGCTCTCTTCAAGCTATAGAAATCCCAACACAGGTATCGGGCATTGAAAGTATGTTAAAGCAGCTCAAAAGACAGGAGCCATGTCAAAACTGTTCCAATATGAAAGTGACATGAAACGGAATTTGCCAGCCACAGTTTGACACTAGGTAATGCAGATATTCTTTCATCCACACGTTATCTACAGCTTTACAATGTAACTCCAAAGCGTATCAAAGTCGCTAGCCTGCAAAGCTGTGGTAGAAGAATAATGGTTTGCTTTGATTTTCTATTTCATTACCTTGGTGTGGTTGTTTTGCACCAGTGTTACTGCAGATCTGCAACTGTTACACCCCCTATGGTTGTTAATTATAAATCACCTTCACATTTTGCCACTAACTCTGAGAGATTAAATTGATAGGTTAAGGTTTTACTCCTTCCCTATGGTTGGTGGTGGACCATATGCTTGTACACCATTTTCAAATCAGAGCGGTAGTAAAAATTGTACTTCCACCGAAGCATGCTAAGCTGCGTATTGTTTAAAATACATTGCCATATTTCTAGGATTTAGGGGTCAAATGGCATTTTTTGTTGTACAGTACAGATTGGTATAATTGTTCTTCACTATAAACCTACCTAAAAGCCTTTGTCTTGAGGAATAAATAAAAAAAAATCACATCAAACTTGAATTATGAGGCTGCCATGTATATGATGGGAGGCTTGCCAACACCTTTCTGCAATGTCGAGGACAGGAAATATTCAATCAATCTCAGAGGGAAGGAAGCCATTCTACAACTGCAGGATGTTTGTATAAATTCCTAACCCGTTTATTATGATGCCGAGTTTCGACTGTATACTTTATGAAACACAGCTGTGACAGATTACTTGACCATTAACACTCAGCCAACCTTCATTTTACAATTTTCCTAGCACTGTGAGCTTTTCCTAATGTGTTCCTGATGCTGCCAGCTCTGAAATCAACACCAGCCCCGTGGGAGCATTGTCTTGTTTTACAACCTCACAGAGAATTATTTTTTTAACTTACCTAATAAAAAGTATGGGCGAGCAATGCAATGTCTTTTCCTTCTAGTTCTGCTGGTGATGACCCTTCCAAATTGTAATATTCTAGGCTACCAGGAAGACATCTGCATACAATGGGAATCTTTAGCGTAAACCTGAAATGTATTTTAATAACTTTCATGGGACATATTATAGATTTCACTTTACAAACTAGATTTCATTACATTACAAATCTTAGCATTATAATATGTAGCAATGTATGTAATGAACAGGGGACTCTCTTGGAATCTGGGAAAGCAAAACAATATGTTTGGCATGTTTAATATCTGACTGATATAATAGTTATACCCAACTCTACAGGAGCCCTCTCTTGGGTTGTTGAAAGGCTAGAAGTTCAGGAATATATGTAGAAAATTATGGAAAAATCAGTCATACTGTAGTAATTCTAATATGGTTATTACATATTTTAAACAAGTTCAATATATATATATATATATATATATATATATTGTGACAGAAACCAGGGGATGGTAATAAATTCCATATATAGGGCTCCCAGGATACTGAACAGCTTCTATCCTGTTTAGGCTGGAAAGTGCAGCCTCAGAATGCATGCACTCCATCCCACAGTTTGGCAAGTGCTGGAACGGAGGGATGAGGAATCCAGACCAGAGTTTGTCTGCTGCCTGATTTCTGTCACCCGTTCTGCTAGATAGAAATCAGGTATTAAAGGCTGATTTCCTGGTTCCTCTTCCCTCTCCCCAAAAGACTGGAGGCAGGAAGGCTGCTGGAAGCAGAGTGGGGAAAAGTCTCTCCCCAAACAGGTTAAATCATTCTGTTCCTTTTTCTCAAATTGCAAAGTTACTTATTTTTGTTGTTGGAAGCAGATAAGCCGCCCCAACCCCAGTCAGGGCGAACCTTAGTTAAGTTATTGCTCAGGTGAGCAGGGTTTTGTTTTGCTTGTGTTTTGTTTTGTATTCAGTGTGGTAGTCTCAGTGCCTGGGACTGAATAAACCAGGCAGTAGCCTGTTTAAAGGAACAGCACGTTACGCCTCGTCATTTAACCTACCCTAAAAGACCGTGTTCTAACAGTCCCGGACAGACGGCGGAGCCCCGGAGTAAGCCGCTTTGTCACTATATATATATATATATATACACAAAGAAAATACAGTAGCGCCACTTGTGAAACAAGGTGATAAACAATATTTAACTAAAAAATAAAAATATAAAAAACAATATATATATAAATGTCAATATATTAATCTAAAAAACTATTTTTAATATTAAATGTACTTTTTTACACTATGGGACGTGCGCTCTCTGTTCTTCTCTTTATATATATAAAGAGAAGAACAAAGAGCGCACGTCCCATAGTGTAA
Source organism: Ascaphus truei (assembly GCF_040206685.1). Lineage (NCBI taxonomy): Eukaryota > Metazoa > Chordata > Amphibia > Anura > Ascaphidae > Ascaphus > Ascaphus truei. Next base: position 515,208,212 of record NC_134483.1, on the reverse strand, counting down.
AAAAGTACATTTAATATTAAAAATAGTTTTTAATAATATATATATATATAGCATTCCCTTTGATAAGTTACATTGTTGTGACGAAACGCGTCAGGGACACCAATTACGACACTACGTCACTACGCACGGGCGCGCTTTACGGCCGAAGCGCGCATGTTGTTCCATTGAGGCCAGCTCGTATGCTAACGGAAAGCAGCTATATGGAAACATCTTTTTGCGGCAACTTATGGAGGATGAACTGTTCCTGGTAACCGGTTGTTATGTCTTTGGACTGTCTACGTGATCCAGGACGGTGCTTGCCTCGTGGTGGTGATTATTATCACAAATTGCGTGTTTCTATATTTACCTTGTGAGTGTTTTTAATCCCTCTCCTTTTCCCTATGTGTTATTAAATGTACAATATTACGCTATGGGGCGTGCACTCTCTGTTTTCTTTTTGTATATATACATATATATACACACACACACATATACTGTAGGTATATATATATACCTCTCAATTCCCTTATAACGCTGTGCTTGGGGTCAAAAGAATCACATTGCGTTATAAGCGGATCGTATAAGAAATTATGTACAATTGTATGCATTGTACAGTAAAGTATTTAAAATACCAATTATCGTGTTGTAAAGTATTCATACATACGAAAATTGGGAGCCACGCTTGCAATATAATGTATATATATACAGCTCAACCCTGTTATAACACGATCTGTTACAACGCGAATCCGCTTATAACGTCAATAATTTAAAAAATTAATGTTACATTATTTGTTTTTTATAATTTAGGTTATTGTTAGGTTAAATAGGCTAACAGAGCTTTGTGGATCTGCCCCTTAAGTACGTAGGTTTCAACAGAGCATATATTTTTTTATCCCTAGACCCCTTTGAACGTAAAAGCTCTTCTAAACATTTACACATCATTTTTATATTCATAAAATAAAAGTTGTCACAATTTTAAAATAATCTAAACTTTTAGTATTTTATTTAAAAAGCTAACAAAATGTAACTATTCCAAGACTAAAACAACATTGTTTCCTTTCCAGTAATTTCCTCAACTGAAAACATGTCTTTCTGTTGGATATTGAAGTGATCACTTTTCTAGATGATTGAGACTAAAATCTCATAAATACACAGTAGCTGCAAACTGCATATTAACATGTGTCATAGTCATGGTGTGGGTGCAGTGAATTGTCCATCAACTTTTAAAAACAAGCATGGCATTGTGTAATTCAAAGGGGATACTATTATAATTGAACACACCTTAAGCCCTCAGGAATGCTCTAGATTTTGCCAGTGCTATTCTGATAAGGCAACTCTCGCTCAAGAGTTATTATAAATGTCGCCTTACCTTACCATGACTATTCTTGAACTGATCAGCTTTGAGCCTCTCATTTTGGCTCATCCTTTACATTTCTAAAATAATTTCAATACAATTTGTCTATGGAATCCTTATAGAAGTGAACAATTCTGTGTTGCATTCCTTGTCATTCTTCATTCCACATCTAATGTATACCTTATTTTCTTCCCATTTGGCCAATGAGATAGTGTCACAATTAAACATTATCATTGCACCTTGTCAGTAAAAATATCATGTGATCATTACCGTTATTCCTATCTTTTTTCTCCTGTGTGACTATGACCACGGGCTGAACTGACTAAACTTTTCCTAAAAATAACTACTTCACTTTTTAATTATCCCCAAGTCTAACTCTTCTAATTTGCCTCCAAATGTCTTAAAAGCCTAGTCTTGAAACTGGTGCTCCTCAACCAACTTAACAATGGATATTGACACCTCATTAAGGAAGATTTCAATGTAAATATTGGTATTCATCAGTTAGTAACAAAAAAAGTGTGCAGCGCTATTGCTTATAGTGAGTGTGAATGTACATATAACTGGGAAAAATATTAAATATAGTAAATAAATGTTAACTGATTCACGTGACGTGGGTGGTTAGACCTAAAAGCTATGTTCTAAATGACGTACTATGAATAAATATAAAGTAGGTGTGAGGCCGCCTGGGGTGATCGTCTGATAGATCAAAATCAGATACACATATTGTATTGTATTGTATGTCTCTATTTATATAGCGCCAAACGTGTACTCAGCGCACATAATGAAAAACAAGTGACTTACCGGCGCCTCCAGAAATAGATAACGTCCAGAACTGTTACTGAGTCCAAAACAGCAAAAAAATCCAGCAGGTATAGAAAATCAAACCGTATGATATTGTCCTGAAAAGAACATCCGATGTTATAGGACTCTCCAAGTGGCAATCAGATGGGTGTCAGGACATTGGAAAAGAAGGTTACAGAAAAAACAGGGTAATACTGTATAATACATGTGAATTGTGAAAGGACAAATGAGTGGGGAAGGGATTTGGCATGGACACACACAAGGAAATTGGGACAAACAAACAAAGAGTACAAAACAAATGGACAAACAAACAATACAAGACAGACAAACAGATATGTGAATTGAATTAGAATATCTAACAATACAATAACAATTTATTCTATTAAAATTGACAATGAGAAATAAGTGATTCAAATGATTAGGTGACGTTGATGTTAAAATGGATCTCTCATACCAGATGGAAGGCTGTAGTGTAACCTACACGTCGGGTGGATGTGCGTCTGTCTCAGTGTCCCGATGTGGAAGGATAAGTGACAAAGACTCTGCTGTCCGGAAGACGTCACAGGTGCGCCCATGTGTTCGCTTCTGATGCTCTTCTTGTACGTTGGGAACGTGAATTTGAACCTATGCATTTCGTGTCAACTTGGCACTTCCTCCAGGTTACGCCACTTGTAACAGCCCCTCACATCAAGGGAGAGTGCATCAACTAGTGGAATATATATTGGTAGATAATTTTAAATTTCATCAGAAGCCCTCGCTCCATAAAATCAACAACCAAAAGTATTTCCTACAGTATGTCCTCTTTAAAATTACAAAGTGATGCTGTTGCTGTTGCTGAAGCTGAGTCTCCACATTCTGTATTATGAAGGGAAACTCTCAACCCTCTTCTCAACTATTCTATTGGCCACAAACCATTAACTGTAAAACAATAATTTAAAAGAGGAATGAAATGATTCCAGACACCCTGTTAGGATTGGATCTGCATTGTGTATCTGACACTAATTTAGTAGTCTTTGGCAGGTTAGTGGAGGTTATGTTCCCATGATACCAAATTTCATCTAGACATAATTTCTCCATAAATGCCATTTCAGACCTGTGCATTCAATTGCAGGGCAATGTCACCAAGGCCATGAAAAAATCAATTTAACTATCAATATGTGGACAACTTGTTCTGGTCAACCTATAGACTATATGACAGTGATGACAAACTAGATGTCTTTCTCTTCATCATCTGCAGCTGCAGGAACATCATCTTCTTCATCATCATCCTCTGTTTTTCAGCATGGGTTGAAAGAGGTAATTTACAGGCAAGCTTCTTTATGTATTGCTGGCTTCAATAAGCAGCATAATCTTGACAAAGGTCTACACGGAGACCAAAACATTTATCCTCTTGAAATAAACTCATCACATTTAGTCAACAATCCATTGGAGTGGCGGTTCTCTTCTTTTTCTCTCCTGCAGAATCCTCACTCGCATGAGGTGTCCTGCACACCCATGGCTGTTGATCTGATTCTTGTGAACGCTCCTCTATATTCAATAAGAAGCATATAGGAGTCAATCTCTTGGATAAACTGAGGAATGTCATTAGAAAATGGCTGACCACTCCTGACCTCTTACAAGGCTTCATAATTTCAGATAATGGAAAAAACATTGTCTTTGCAGTATGAGTTGGAGACTTTAACCACAAATTTGTGCAGAAACATGACACTTCTATAAAGGAGAAGCTGGTTGTCACCTATAATCTCTCGTTATTTTCGGGATTCATCAGCAGCATGTAGAATACTGCTATAGCAGCAACAAAAGTGTAATCTGCCATGCCAGCAAATGAAGGTATTCCACACTGTGACTCCAGGGACAACAACTAGTCACCATCAGTTATACAGCATCTCTTGAGATATGGAAAACACTTTTCTTACTCCAGCACCCTGAAAAATCTGCACTTTTGTGTGAACGTCTACATCAGATAGCAACATAGGAAGTGAGTTCAGACATTGCCAGCCTGAGTCAGGTAATGCCATTTATTAAACATCTGAAAAAAAGTAGTTGTAGAGGCAGAAAAAAACAAAACCTAAGCACTAAGTAGGACAAGTGATTATCTCGACAACTATATACTAATAATCCATATCCTCTAATCCATATCCTCTAATTCTTTTGGTATTGGTGACCACTCCTTCACATTCTTGAGTTCATTCGTACCCATCAGGCCTTTATTCTCACCTTTCCCATCATTCAGTGTCTCTTTAACTAATTATTCCTTGTCAATCTCTCCCCTACCTGTTGTTGTTCCTCAAGGCCATGTTTTGGGACCTTGCCTCTTTTCTTTCTATACACTCACAGTGGGTAACTTCTCTAATGTTTTTTGTTGCAAGCATCCCCTATATACAGATAACATTAAAATGTTAATATCCACTCCAGCCTTATCACCTGCAGTCCTGTCCCAAATTTCACAATGCCTATCAGCTATTTTCTTATGGATGTTTCCAGGGCTGCCGACACAGAGAGAGGACAAGTATCCCGACCCCTTCTCGGCTGGGCCCACAAATGGGGCATTACACAGGGGGGGCCCTCCAAGCCCCACCTTCAACAGGATCGCTCTGTGATCGCGATGTGCCAGATAGGCAATGTTGACAACTTTGTCAAAAGTAAAAAGCGGCAACAATCTCAAATTAATCTATTTCATGAACTTTTGCAAATATCTGTAGTTTTAAACAGTGTGTTTTGTGTTTTTCAGATTGTAACAGACTTGAGAAAGCTGTATGAGACAAGTATATACTCTTTAGTACTATACTTTTTAACCATTGGAGAATATATTTCTCCACCACTCCATAAACAAACATTGAAGCCCATTTTAACAGGGATCCAGATTTTAAAAGAAAAACGGAAAGCCCTTAAATATTTATTGTTGTCCTAAATATATCATTAATCTGCTGTTTTACAAAATGTGTGTAACGCAAAAGTTGGCTATTATGGCATTGCCTTTCCAGGTGGCACACATTATGAGTTGGGCATTTCAGCATAAAAGAAATAAAATATTCTCAAGGGTGTCCTTAATATGTCAAAACATAGTGATATTTATGAGCATAATTAGAATATGTGTTTATGCTCACACTCTACAATTGTTTCCTAAATTATGATTTAGGAGTAAAGTATCATAGCAAACTCACAACTAATTCCCTTGCTAAAAGACTTACTTATGTCAAGAAGTTCTTCAATTCTGTGATTCTTATCCTAAATGTGTACAAGCTGTCAGAACGTCTTATTCCACCCTCAGGGAGCGATTAGGTGGGATTATTTGATGATACCACAGTCTGCTATTTAGTAATTAGATGGGGGTTTTTTTCTTTAGAAAAAGGAGCCTTGGGCACTTCATTCCATTGTTTCCAAATACAGAAAATATGCCTCTTTGCGCCCCATACTGTAGTTTAAATGAGTCGAAAGAATCACAAAGCTCTACTGCTATTTTTTGTACTTATAGTTCACTGATTATTTTTTGGGTGTTGGATTTTATCCATAACTGGATTAACTCATTGTGATATAGGTTAGACCAAGATAGTAGATGCAAAGCTATAAAAGTTGTGCCTCAGCCCTCTTTATATGACCAGTTTTTGTGCAGCCCCCTTTTATTAAATTGAACAAAATGTCAAGTTCTGCATTGATTTTGATTGTTTTAGCGTCTTGTGCAATGTTGAGCAATTTGAGCAGGGGTGTTACAACTGAAAAAGAATGATTCTAATAATTAAAGCCAAAAGGAATACCTAATTTACCTTTAGAACACCAAACCAATAACTAAAGAGCAACTGCAGGCAAAAGGCTCTATGTGATCAGATGTCTTCCATACCTGGGGTTTATTTAGTAAAGTCTCCCAGTTGCACAACTGGGGCAAACTCTGTGCAAAAGCATTGCACCAGATTTCTCAAAGGAAAAACTCCTATTACTTTCAATAAGATTCCTTTCTGTTACAGTATTTGTACTTGCATTGTCCTACTTTTGCAGCCAGAAGACTTTAGCAAATACGCCCCTATATGTATACAATATAATAAATATCATCTTGTATGACCGCACAATTCTAACCAGCCAACGTTTTGTCATTTGGAAACAGAGACCCCAAAACAAATATTGGAGGTCCCGCAAATTGCTGCTGATTCTGACCACCGCTAGGAATGGATTTTTGACTCTGATTAAGCCATCCAAATAAATCCTTAGGTAATAGCCAACTAGAGGTTGCTGTTAAAAGTGGCCCCCTAAAGCCACTACTATTCATCTGCAAATGTGTACAGATTATCCAATGACGGTGATTGGTAGTTGAAGATATTAACTTTGCTGTTTTATGTGTTTTGAAATGATAAACCGGTATTTTGTGAGTGATGGGATGGTCCCCCTTTTTATGTTAATCCTCCCCACCCTCCCACTTTTTCTTTCTGTACCCTCTCCCCTATTGAAAACTCAATAAAACTATTTGTTAAAAAAATAATTTAAAAAAAGACTAAAACACCCTAAACACATGTGTGTAGCAGGACTCTTTCAGAAGTGATCATCAATAATATATATTTATGTATGTAGCAATATCAGTTAATGAGTATATTTGCTAACGTGCAATAGCAATTATTCGTAAACAGAATCATCTGCTGAATTAGTGCAGATACAGTTAAGAATATAACAGGATCACTTTCAGAGGGATGCTTTGTCACCATTGGTACAGTATATGTTAAATGAGGCACAGAATAATAGAAAATGCTTCCTTTCTACTATTACGGGGCTGGCTTGATGGCGGTGCCATCGGTGCAATTGCACCATGCCCCATGGATGCAGAAGCCCTCCACTCTCCCCAGGGACCCCACCTGTGGAGCGGGAGCAGCGGTGGAGATGGAGAGATCTCAACCAGGCAATGATCACAGAAGTCATGCCCAATTTCCGGTTGGGCCCAACTTCCATGTCAGGAACCTTCGGGTGGGCTCCCTCCAGCACTGCCACTGCCGCAACCACCACACCGTTAAGCCTAAGAGGCCCCGCACTCACAATTTTCACTAGGACCCACGATTTTCCAAACCAGTCCGGTTCCCCTAGATATAAAATTTGGCAATCATCCTCAGAATCAAAGAGTGTGGATATTGATAGAGATTCCTTAACATTACTTCCACAATCCAATGTGAACCTTATGTTGCCTCTTCTTCACTATACACTAATGGGAAATTGCAAGCGTGGCCTTGGTTCCCCCTCCAGTTTCCCTTACCAACGCTGCAACTCGGGAGAGTGTGGTTGCTGCTGGGAGGTTGCGCCGGGTGAGCGCATCGCCGGAGGCTCTGGTGGTTTGAGGAGTGGGGTGTCACCATCTTGTGGGCCATGCACAGTGAGAGCGGCCCATAAAGGAATAGGGCTCTGGGGACTACAAGCCACATAATGCACAGGGGCGGAATATCACCTGGGCGCATGGCAGCCAATAGGGCTTCTGAATTTCCCTGCACAAGTGGATACATTTGGCGCACGGTGAGGACCACGTCACTCGGAGCTGAGACAGGATAAGGGTAGTGTGTGTATGTGCAGGGAGACAGTGTCCCCTGTACTAGGCCAGAAACCCCCATTAGGCCCCAGCTAGGCCCCCACTCCCCTCAGCTAGTTGTTGCAGCAGGGACAGGCCCATAGATAAGGACACTGCCCTGTAGTACTAGAGTGAGGGACCCAGACAGGACACGGCGATCTCCTGTTCATAGCTGATCTGGGACCAGACACCTGCACCAACGAAACACTGCATACGGTGGTACAATCCATGTGGGACCCACCCACTGTAGAGGCGGAAGCTACGCGGTTATCGTTACTGGATCCGTGGATCCCATCAGCATCACTGCGCGCCCGGGTGTGGACATACCCGGCATATACCGTTATCCAGCAAGTGCACCAACGCAACACTTTAGTGGGGATAGCGCTGTCTCACATATTTGGGTGGGTTGGGTCTTGGGGACACTGGGAAGGTTCGGTGTCCAAGGCCACCTCAGTACTTTGGGGACGATATACCCTACGTGGTGTGGACAAGAGTGTGGGACGTTGGTGGGTGGTTACGACTATGTGAGGCCGGCGGGTAGCTGTAACCAGTAGCCATACTATAGTGCTGTTGTAAACTTGTTATTTTATGTTTATCCAGAGTGTGTGCTTATTGTGTGAGCATATATATATATATACAAATATAGCTGTATGCTCATCTGCATGTCTTAGGCAGGTCTGCAACCCCGCCTTTCCCCATTATCACCCAGCATACAGCACTTCCACTGCAGCAAGGGATTCTGGGAAATGACATGCAAATGAGCACACAGTGTCACTTTTTGCCTCAATAACCATTTTTAACATGGTTCCCTATAGGCTTAAGCTTGCTGCATGGTCACAGCTTTGAGCACAGCCAGGGTTAAGGTGCATACCCAGAAAACCACCCACAGACAGCTGTTTCGACCTTGATGGGTCTCATCAGTGTGGGGTTGATTTTACTGGGAATGCAAGAGAGGCTATGGGATAGGCTAAACCATAATACTGAGTTAAGTTATGGTGAGTAAAAAAAGTGACAAAAACCCTCCACAGGAAAGCAAATATGCAAATATAGCTGTATGCTCATCTGCATGTCTTAGGCAGGTCTGCAACCCCGCCTTTCCCCATTATCACCCAGCATACAGCACTTCCACTGCAGCAAGGGATTCTGGGAAATGACATGCAAATGACATGCAAATTAGCACACAGTGTCACTTTTTGCCTCAATAACCATTTTTAACATGGTTCCCTATATTATGGTTTAGCCTATCCCATAGCCTCTCTTGCATTCCCAGTAAAATCAACCCCACACTGATGAGACCCATCAAGGTCGAAACAGCTGTCTGTGGGTAGTTTTCTGGGTATGCACCTTAACCCTGGCTGTGCTCAAAGCTGTGACCATGCAGCAAGCTTAAGCCTATAGGGAACCATGTTAAAAATGGTTATTGAGGCAAAAAGTGACACTGTGTGCTCATTTGCATGTCATTTCCCAGAATCCCTTGCTGCAGTGGAAGTGCTGTATGCTGGGTGATAATGGGGAAAGGCGGGGTTGCAGACCTGCCTAAGACATGCAGATGAGCATACAGCTATATTTGCATATTTGCTTTCCTGTGGAGGGTTTTTGTCACTTTTTTTACTCACCATAACTTAACTCAGTATTATGGTTATATCTATATCTATATCTATATCTATATCTATATCTATATCTATATCTATATCTATATCTATATCTATATCTATATCTATATCTATATCTATATCTATATCTATATCTATATCTATATCCTGTAACGGGCACTTCCACATATTAGAATTCGTTACAGGTGGAGGCGCTGAAGAACAGCTTACCAGGATACACCCCAGGCTCCCTGCAGCGGAGGCTCAGACCTCCTGTGAGCCGCAGGTATTGCACCACATACACTGTAGTCACATCACCTCACAGAGGGTGGGGGGATATATGTGTTACAGAAGCTTTGTAATTTATGTGCTTGAACCTACAGCACTTGATTCTGTATCACCATATTGTATGGGTCAAAGGCATTAAAATGTCTTGTGAACAGCAGTCACGCATAGAATAGGGTGCGTAAATGCGAGTACCATAATGTAGTGTCTACAGACTGGTGAAAATGATTTTGTGATCACTAAATAATTAAAACAAATTGCAAAAATTATGGAAAAACAAAGGGTACAATTTGCAAAAGCGTGCAAACTAACACTACTAAAAATATCACATTTTTGTTTTCCTTGTGTAGTAAAACATATGGATTTCTTCTGTGAACATTTTAGAATTTTCCCCATAACATTAGTAAACAAAAGTTGCAAAATACTGATGTAGCAAGACTAAGGGCTGGGACCCGCTGCGCCCGGCGGCACGGGCGTCTGCACGGGCGTTCCCCACCAGCAGGGGAATCCTCCCGAGCCGGTCCCAGTCCTCCCTGGCTGCACAGCTCACTACACGCTATGACCAGGGTTGCCACCTTCGACTGACGGCCAACCCGGAGATTTTATTTAGTGGCGGTAGCAGCAGCAGCAGCAGCAATACATTGCCACAAGTTGCATACACACACATATACATGTACACACACACACACACACACACACACACACACACACACACACACACACACACACACACACACACACACACACACACACACACACACACACACACACACACACACACACACACAATATAAATATATATTAATATATATTTATATACATCCAAGTGCACCTTAGTAATAAATAAACAGACTTGAAGCAGGGGAACAGGCACTTGAAGCAGCAGCCCGAGCAGGAGGAGGAGAAGCCAGAGAGGACGGAGTGACAGTGTGCTTCAGTGAGCACTGAGCAGCGTGGCATCGCAATGCAGGGCAGGACAGGAACCGGTGAGTGACCTATAGCTGGCTGCAGTGGAGACAAAGAAAGTCAAGGAGGACTTGACTTCCGAATTGGGGGTACTTGGGAGCGCTCGTGTGTGTGTGCGCACGCAACACCCTCCACCACAGCCATCCAATCCTCTGCCGCCCGGCTCCTGTCATTGACGTCAGCGCACCACTGCTCACTGCCGTCCAGACCACCCAGAGATTTCAGGGACAAACCCGTAGCCCGGAGAAAGGGATGCCAAACCCGAAGTCTCCGGGTGAAACCCGGAGTGGTGGCAACCCCGGCTATGACGCGTCAGCCGCTAGCGGATACAAGAGAATTGTGATCCCTAGCTTTGACGCGTCACGTGGTGTGGCTGTGAGCCAATGAGGAGGGGAGGCTTCGGGAGGAGGAGAGGCTTCGGGGAGCGGGGAGGAGTGTGGAGTGAAAGCAGCGTGAGTGCCTGTCTGTGTGTGTGTATGTGTGTGTGTGAGTGCCTGTCTGTGTGTGTGTGTGTATGTGTGTGCCTGAGTGCCTGTCTGTGTGTGTGTATGTGTGTCTGAGTGCCTATCTGTGTTTGTGTATGTGTGTGCCTGTGTGTGTATGTGTCTGAGTGCCTATCTATGTTTGTGTATGTGTGTGCCTGTGTGTGTGTGTGTATGAGTGCCTGTGTGTGTGTGTGTTGCTTTATTTACTGTACCTTCAATCAGCAGCTCCAGCCCGAGTCCGTGGAGGGAGGGGGGGAGAGTAGCGGGTCCCTCCGCTCAAGCCACTCCACCCCTCCCACTCAAGCCTCCCACTCCCGCCCACCTCCAGCCCGGCTCCCACTCCCTACAGACCGCATATCGCGGTCTGTGTCTGTCAGCGCCCCGCCTGTCTGCAGTGTGGGAGCGCTGATGGAGGGAGCGGGGCCTTAGCCTTACTGTTCTCGGCGCCACCATTTTTACTTTTCTGTTGCGGCTGCATTGCGGGTACAGTTCTCGCAGCCCCGAGAACAGTAAGCTGCCCAGGTCGATTAACTCTGCTGGGTTCCATGCATCTGAATGGGACCCGCAGCGTTAATCCTTTTGGGGCATCTGCAGGGAGAGAATACCGGTACTCACCTTTTAGGTGAGCTACGCAGCCGTCTCTCCATCTGCAGCTGTATCTCTGCAGTGGTGAAGGTAAGATGCAGTGTTGTACTGTATTTCCTTCCCCTTGGATGACGTAGATGCCATTATATGGGTCTCCACATCATGAGGGGGAAGCTATATGGCCATATTTGATGACTTACATCATCAAGGGGGCTGGACAGTGGTACTTGTCCTGTCTAGGACAACAGCTCTAGCAGTGTGAGCTAAGCCAGCTGATGGCTAGCACCACTGTCACAGCATGCTTAGTTTTGAGCTCTAGTGCTCACTGAGTGCTCATACCTGTACAATTCACTTTACCCTATTCTGGGATAGAGAAGCATATCTAATAAGCAGTCTTCTGCAATGAGACAGCTTCTGGCATGGGAAAACACCTTACAGTCCATTTATTAAATTAGGCTGTAATGTATTCCAGCACCAAGGTGCCTTATGGCAGAGCACTGCTTAGTAAATATGGCCCCATGTCTTTATCCTTTATAAGATTTGAAGTACTATATCAAGTCACAAGCTCACTTTCTCATAGTGCTTTCTTGCTGCATCTGATTTATTTGCTTTGGTTCAGAAAAACTGTGTTTTATTTAATCTCACCTGGCCACAGTAATTCATAGCAGTCAGTACATATTATTACTTTGTGCTTGAAGTCCTTTCAAGGTTATAATCAACAAAATAAATATCCCTTGGAGGTATGCTAGTAGTAGACAGTGGTGCACTGCTAGCCATCAGCTGGCTTGCTTACACTGCTAGAGCTGTGACCTAGAAAAGCAGTATAGTTATACTGCAGTATAGCAATATAGCAGTATAAAACACTATATAGTTGGTATAGAAATATTTTTAGGAAGTGTGGGATGGGACTCGTTGTAATATACTTTGCATAGCCATTAGCAATCTCTCTCTCTCTTTTTTGAGACTGATCCGCGGAAATACAATCATTTGAAGCTTTAGGACTTTTTAATAACGAGATTAATAACGTGTTAATTACCGCATCGCGATCGACTTAATAATATGTCTTCCATAGTGTTCTGTAATATCAATTATTACAGAACCCCATGGTATATATATCATTAACCCCTTTGATGCCTCATCCCCCACTCCACGTCCCCTCCTCCCTCCCACCCCCAACAAACCTACCCCCACCACCCCTGAATAATGGCAAATAAACATATTAGCCAAATCTGGCTAATAGGGCTTTTGGGCATTAAAAAAAAAGACACAACAATTACATATTTAAATAAAATTAACACATTCAAAATAATATAAAAATACATAACATTATTAATAAAATTAATTTATAATATAAACGTATTGATTGTCACTGTGGCTTCATAGGCCCTCTCAATGGTAGCCTAGATAGCCACATTAGCTAAATTTATTTTTTATTAATCATAAAAATAAATCCAAGGGCCGAGGCCGCCATTTTTTTTAAATATATTAAAAATCCAACAAACAAACCATCTCCAAATAATTCAGACCCAATGGCCAAAAAAAGAAGAAGAAAAAACCCCATCAAAATAAATATAGGCCCACTTGACTATTAGTAATCCAATGGTATCCATTGTCTGCGATCGTCAACTTGACACGATCCTCTGTTGATTGAAGAGTCTTCTTCTGTAAGTATTTATTTTTCTTATTTTCTTTCAAGCTGTCTTCTTTTTGTTGAATCTCCGCCACCAGATGTGCCTCTCTCTACACTAACTTCCGGTGTTCTGAGAGGGCCCAAGCCATTTATAGAGGCCTGGGCAGTCGCAGGACACGAGTTCTGAATCTGCAAGTTTTTCAGGCGGTCACCGTTTATTCCTAACGTTGTTATTCTACTGCACCGACACACTTTATTCGAGCAAATACCCAGTATGTACCTGGCAGATACCTGGAATGCGCCGCTCCTCACCTCTGACAAGCCCCGTTGCGTTTGCCTTCCCAGCCTGGGTTCATGCCTGGCTGACGGGCGGCTGATCTGTTAAATGATAATGATTAGGATTTAATAGGCTGCAATGCTTCGCGTGTCTACCAGATGGCATAAATTCATGAATTGTAATGCAGTATATATATATATACTGTGCAGTATTGCAGCCAGCGGGAATAAAATGCTTCAATCCCTGCCTGGAAAATACCTCAATGTACTCGGGCAGAAAACAGTCACAAACCTCAATACACCCGGGTATACCCGAATTCGTGGGACTAGCCGAGCTCGAATAAAGTGTGTCGCCAGTGTATGTTCCTTCCTTCCTACTGTATGTAACTTCCACTGCACGGATGAGATTTTTCCATATACAGACACATGCTATCTGGGACAATTTTGCACTATGGAGAACTCTAATATTAAAGCACAGTAGTCATGGATATCCATCACTAGCTGACTGCTGGGGCTACTAAAAAGTTAATATATCCAGCAATTTGTTGTATGGCTTTTTATCACCTACTGCAGTTTGGTTTAGATTATCTTGCCTATGTATACAATGGCAAACAGCCTATTATATTATATACAGTATATAGGTAATATAGGGCTTAAGCCAGCCTGAAATAGGTAATTAAAACATTTGTGGAACTTTATGACGGGCACGATAAGGGGAAAACCTGTGTAATTATCACATTTATTGGCGGGTTCTGATATTTTGTGTGTTTTTTTTTATAACAATGCCACAATGAGGACTTGCGTGATAAAATAAAGCATTTATCTTCACAGTAATAACACAGTTTTCTGCTAGCGAACCCTGACTGAGCCAAAGCTTTATTTCGTGACCAAAACCCCCCCATTTTGCAGGGTCCGTGACCTTGTGTGAATAGATTACACATCTACTTAATATGGCTCATTTAGATCATGTAGGTTAAATCACACCGCTCATTTTGAAGATGGACACATTTATTTTTTTAGAAGAAATAATAACTGTAGACAATTTTTAAATATCCTCAAAAGATGTATCATCATAATATTGAATATTTTATTATTAAATTACAATATAGTGTATGTTATATAAATACAGTATTTACAGTAAATTCAGATACAGTAAAAACTGTGTGATTGCATGTCAACGCATCTACCTTTATATTTATTTTCGCTTAACTTCACAGATTATAAAGAGAAATACAAATGTATTTTTATCGTGTGTCAATTATAGTTGTTTAAACAAGACCAAGTCTGAATCACTTTGAATCCTATTTTAGAATTGAGAATATTTTACATTGTGAAGGTAAAAAGAAGTTGTCAGTGCATCTTCTGCCTCAGGCTGGCCACAATTACAGTAGTTTGGAAAACGCCCAGCTTGCATGTTCCAAGTGTTTGTTCACAAAATAATTGTCACAAGAGAACTTGTTTAGTGTGATCATAAGGATTCAGGTAAAACAAATCTTCGTGATTCACAACACTTATGAAAACACCTTGCAGTGTGTTTCTAATCTGCAAACAATGTCAGGGTTGTTTTACATTTTAATAATGGAAATAATTAACAATGTATATCGTATAATGCAACCCAGTCAGACTGTGGGTGGGAGAGAGAGTGAGCAAGAGAGATTAACCTATTTAGTTGGTGGTGAGACATAGTCAAATTACAATTATGTATAGAATATGTATGTATTATATGCACAATTACAAAAATATATAAATATGTGCACATATAATTTTAATTTCAATAGATTTGACCACATGTTGCATAGACAGGGCCGCCAACAGAGGGGGAGAGACTGGGCAAGTGTCCCAGGCCAACGGCTGTGTGGGGCCTGGGCCGGCTGACTGATGCTGGAACTTTGGGGTGCTACGGAGCCCCAACTCTCCTCAGCTGTGGGGCCCTCTGTAGCGAACTTCCAGGTGCATCCAGCAGTCAGGCCCTAATTCCCCATGTGGCCACAGGGCCCCAGTTACCCTCCACTGCATGGCACTTCCTGACCGAAGCGCTATCCCCCCAGGTAAAATTCTTAGAGAGGGGGAAGAGTAAGAGGGGGTGGGAGAAATACAGGGGTGGAAGGATAGAGAGAGAGAGCAAGGAGATATACAGGGAAGAATGAGGGTAGGGGGGAAAGATACAGGGGGAATGGAGGGGGAAAAATACAGGGGAATTTGGGGGGAGATACAGGGGGAAGAGAGGGAGTGATAGAGAGGGAGCAGGGAGAATGGGGGGGAAAGATACAGGGGGTGGTAGTAAAGATTCAGAGGTGGGGATGGGAGGAGAAAGATACAGAGGGAGAATGAGAGAAAGAGGGGCAGAGTGGAAGTAAGAGAGGGGGAGAAATATAGGGGGAGAATGCATGGACGGGATTAGAAGAGGGAGGGAGATAGAGGGAGAATGAGAAAGAGGGAACAAGTGAGAGAGATGAAAGGGAGAGTGAGATTGTGACTGAGGATAGAAATAGAGGGGGGAGAGTGAGAGAGAGAGAGGGGGTCAGAGAGAGAGTGAGGGTTCCGGTGACTGAAGCTTCCTTGGTTATCTTTGGGTATTTGGCAAATATTTGGAGAGAGTTTACAAAGAAGGTTTCTTCTGTGTATTAAAAAAATGATTCTGTTAGAAGTGAAGAACACAACAAATAGTCATTTTAGAAATGATCCTTTCACTAGGACGTGACATGACGTGATGACATGTGTAACTTCACTCCAGCTCTGGCTGGTATACCAAAGCATCAAAATAATTGTGATATCTTGCATTGACAGACTGGCATTGCTAAAAATAGCACTGTTATTATGGAGCTATAGGTCTTTGCAAGACATAACTCTTGACAGCAATATTACTGAACAATGATATAAAAGGTACGGTGAGATGGTTCACTATATGATGATAAAAAAAAAAAACCATACACTATTTGTATAGTTACTGTACATGGCATAACTGAGTTTGGGAGAACAGGACAGTTGTAAAACGTTGGATCTTCTTACTGATGTATTGCAGCTAATTGTAAACCTGGGGATTAACGTTCTGGGTGAATATGACAGAATTTTGTGTCTTTTCATTGTTCACCCGGGTGGTATATTAGTGACCCCAACGTGCTAATAACAGATGAATAGTTCAAATAATATTAACATTGGTATCTTGTTAACACCATCTAATGTACAGACATTATTGACCGACAGTTCTTCACAGATGAGAATTTCATGTTTTAGGGATTTTTAATGACAATGAATTAATTTACCCATTTCTGCTTATCACTGTTATTCTTTATGAGATTTAATATCTGATCCAAGGGAGGAAGGATAAAATAGAGGCCCATATTTAATAAATGGTGCTATTCCATATGACACCTATTGAAGTGAATAGTGTCTTCTGGCAACAAGAGATGTCTTCACGTGAAGCACCACTTAATACATATGCTACAGAAATAATATAAAACAACACATTATTGAAAGGAAATTCTAGTACGTATACAAATAATACAAAATACCTTTAAAGTGAAAATATATATACTTTTTCATATTTCTAACATGCAGAATGTAACATCCATCAAGTAGTTATGTTACTTTTCGGTGCTTAGTAGTTAGGAGTATTTTTACAATACTGTAGTTTCCCTGTTACGAAAATTGTGCTAACCCAGAGCAACAAAACTGCACTTCATTTATCATAGAAATGGGAAAACATTGAAAACATTGCCATTTTGACTGGTCGTTACACAGATGGGAGACTTTTAATAAATGACCCCTATAGTGTTAACCAAGCTATACGACAACATTTGCATGGGGCTTAAATCTTCTCTAGCCAGTAGAAAATGGTGTCACAGTGTATTTAAAAGAGGCCATTACATTTTATTTTTTATTTATAAAACGTTTTACCAGGAAATATTTCATGGAGAGAGTTACCTCTCGTTTTCAGGTATGTCCTGGCCACAGAATGATGGGGACAATACTGTACATTGATACATGAAATTACATTTACCCATCTCACACTGTAGTTCCTGGAGAAATGTAGTGTAACGGGTATTCCCTCTAGTCTGACCCCCCCAATCTCATATTGACCCCTGTGGTCTAACCAGCCCCCATTACATGGTCGTGTCTGGTGGTGCACCTGTTGGCAACAGGACTCCTGAGTCTCCCGCATGATGGTGTTTGGGGATTGTCAATCCAGACAGGCAGCTGAGGTAGTGTGTGCGAGTCCTACCTATATCCAGTGCAGCGCCTCCACCTCATCAGGATCCCTGCGTCTGCATGGGGATCGTTCTGATGAGGAACTCCTCTGTGATGCCTTCCTCTGCAGAGTAATTCCAGACTCATACATGAGGGTATCTTTTATCAAGGACATCTTTATTGCAGTTGGTATGGGCAAGCTGCCCCTCACAGCTAGCAGCTCAGCCGCTCATCTCTCTGCTGCACTCCATTAGGAAGATTCCTTCTCCTCTAATAGAGTTGCTCTCTACCTCTACTCTCAAGGAGATTCACCAGCTTGTCTGTCTGCTTTGAGCTACCCAGACTCCCAGCTCTTGCATCAGACACTGCAACACTGTTGCAGACCTCCACGTACCTCTCACTGAACAGAGTCAGAACACCAACAGGAATGAACTGCTAACTTTAGGCAGTGCTGTGTCTTATATCACCTCCAGGAAAACAGACACCCTCTGTGTCACTAACCGTGGACACGCAGCATGTTGTCACTTCCTTTGGGACATATGACACCTCACCAGGGTTTGAGGGCAAACCTCCATGATTGTTACTGGCAACCCTGCATACTTACCAGGATTACTGCCAGCATGAAAGAGATATGTACACCAATTTTACACATGGCTACAGTAGATATGTATACTAAAAGGTTACCCCCGCTACAGCTCGCAAGGTATTTAAGGTGGTGGTGCTCCTCTGGGTAGGTAAGGTAAGTACAAGTAAAGGGAAAGGAAATGTAGATACGTTGTAAATTGTGATACTTTTTAGAGAAGGACATTAGTGTTCTTAATAGATTAAATAATAGTACACAGTGCTACATTTTCAACTGTTCTGTGCCAGCACAGGAAGTATATTTTTTATCCAACGGTGATAGGCAGGACTGAAGATAAATTAGCAAGATTTGAGCACCAAGCTTAGTTAGCTTCTGCTAAATTATTTCCTTCTTTGCAGGTTTCCATACTTCTATGTGGTTTTGTTTGCTTCTTTCTTTTTATCACCGTTAGCAACCATTCAAGTGTACAACATGCATATTAAGGCGCTGTAAATTTGTGTCCTACTGTACTCACCACTTCCACTTTCAGGAATATTGGTCCTGAATATGGACTGATGCTTTAAAACTGTCATATTGATCTTTGCCAATTCGCCAGTAACCACTTCAAAGATTATAAGAATGCGATCCATAGAACATTTATTTTTTAAATATGTACCTTATGCTTTTGACTGCAGACATTTGGAACTGATCTCCCCAAAGGGAGGTACAGTATGTTCTTTATCTAGAAACCCTGGAGCCGTGTTTGAGTTTTTAATATCCATGAAATTGTAAACTAATTAATTTAATGGTTTTAAGCTACCATTTCATATTTCTTGAAAGTACTGTATATGTATTTTTTTGAGTGGATATGTAAAAAAAATGGCAGCCTGTTTCGGTAGATCTATTTTACTCAAGCATTGACTTTATTAATATGGAAAAACAACTGGTAATGGACTCAATGAGGAATCTACTTTCACACCCTTCATCGACTGAAATCTGTCCCATTGACTATGCACCAGTTGTTTTTGTGTAGCCTTTTCTCTCCCATATTCATTCACTTATTTATCCATTTTTATAGCAAAACAGCAGATGAAAAAACAAAGCACTACTAAAGTATTGCTTCGTGTTTCCATCTGCTGTTTATCTACCTATACAACGCAAGCACACTCAGGACCCTTGGACATATGGAACCACGTCAGGATGCTGCACTGCTCATGTGAGTCCATTTTATGACGTGATATCTGTTACCAACTCAATTACTGAAGGTATGGTTGGACATTATCTACACGCTGCCTATTCTTGATCAACCACTGTGTTTTACCTCCGCATCTGAGAATTGTGAGGTTCCTAGGCTAGTGTGTTCTATCACCTACCCAACGTTAAATATATACACTTTCAAACTAAGGGTCCTTCATGCTGGAACTTTTTCTCATGCAATTTATTGTGTCTGTACAAACCAGCCATTCGCACTACACACATTTTTTTTCTCCAGTTTTGCCTTGTAGCGCTAAAAGTGCGCACTTTCCCCCACCCCCTGGGAGATAGAGCGGCTACGGTGTGTGTGGTGCTTTACCTGTGGCTCACAGGAGGCCTGAACCTCTGCTGTTGTTAGCCTGGGGTGTATCTTATTCGATGGGTGACAGCACCTCCACATGTGCAGGATCCTAACTATATGGGATAGCCCTGTGCAGGACCATATGTGAACAATACACACTGATGTAATAAAACAATAGCCCTTTACTGTAGATATATGAACAATAATAAACAATGACACTACTACTGTAACACTAGGCCTGCAGGGCCACAACCCCTCACCGTGCCTTCCCAACCCTGTGTCCACACCCCTGCGGGGTTACCCCAATGTACTTAGTTGCTCCAGGCACCGTACCATCCCAGTGTCCACAGAACCAACCACCCACCCACCCAACTGTGTGAGACAGCGCTGCCCCACTTGCCAGTGTATAGATGGTGCACTTTGGTGAGATGAAGTATCTGCCGGGTGTGTCCACATCCGGGTGCACAGTGATGCTGATGGGATCCACGGATCCAGTGACGGTAACCGCAAATCCTCCGTCTCTACGTTGGGTGGGTCCCGTCGGGATTGTACCACCATATGCAGTGTCTCTTTGTTGCAGGTGTCTGGTCCCAGATCACCTGAGGTCAGGATGCCGCCGTGTCCTGACTGTGTCCCTCACTTTAATGCTACAGGGGCAGTGTTTATAGCAAAATATATTAGAATTGTTTAGAACTACAACAAATCTTATTAAATACCAAAATTAATTTATACGTCGAAATAAAAATTGGGGAGAACCAATACAGAGAGAATCTAGATACATTAGGTATTTGACTAGTGTGTTGATCCAATATTCCATCATAATATTTCACAATAAAATCACACCCGAAATAGTGAAGAAAGAGTGAATGGAAAACAAGAAACTGAACTGGTATTTAAACTAAAAATGAATTTAATTTAAAAGACCGTGAGGTATAGGCTGCACCTACAGTAGATTTAAAATAATTTTCATTTGTTATATCATATATCCTAATGCACATTCATATCACTATTCATAGCGTTTTTGTGGTTGTTTTTGCAGTGTATTGTTTTTGTATAAGAGGTAAGGGCCACCAGTTTAAGGTTGCTCGGGGTCATATATAACCTGTAAGTATATACACAAGCTGTGTCTGTTTTAGTTCAAGGGGTCCAATGATGGTGTTATAAGGGAGAAAAACTCAGGCCCCATCACAGCACATATAGACTATGGAAATAGAGGGTTACAGTTAGACTACATATTTAATTAGAAGGTGTAGTCCAGAAACGTCACAACAAAATTATGAAAAACTGCACCACATTTACCAAAGTAAAAATCCTATTGCATTCTGTTAGACACTAGGGGGGTCATGCACTGAGCTCCGTTAAGTCGTTTTTAGAGCGCAAAGTGCTCTTAGAACGTGATGTTGCGCTGAACACGATGCACTAAGCCACGCAAACAGGCAAAGCAATGTTGGTTAACAGCCATTCTGATTGGCTGGCATCATTCCCTTTAAGTGACGTCATGTAAAAAAAAAAATTTAAGTCGGAACATGGTTTGAACAGCCAATCAGGTGGCTGTTAACCATTTTGAGGCTAAATGTGACGTCACAAGCACTATTTAAGGCCGTGACGCCTCATTTGAGCCCAAGAAGATGACAAGACAACATCGGTAGGGATTTACCATGGGGTTTTTTGGATTGACAGATGAAGATAGAAGATAAAGAAGATCAAGAAATGGTGACAGATGAAGATAGAAGAAGGTGATTAAAGAAAGAAAAAAGAAGATTTGGGTACCCGATCCGGATCTTCATGGCGGATGGCATCGAATGCTGTAAGAGGCCTTACAGGATGCACCTTGAGAAAGAGCGCAAGCTCGAAACGCGTTGGTGGGGGCCCCAGGGCTCATTTTTTGTGTGCTATGCTCTGATCCAATAAACCTTTTTATTGGGAACACACTCTCTAGCAGTTTTTTCCTGTAGTGCTCCATCTCTCCTCAACAAACCTCTGAATATCCTGGAGAACAGGCAGCACACGTCCATGGAAGAAAAGACCCACAGAAGACCCATCTAACAGTGAGTGATTTGCTCCTTTTGCACCACAGAAATCCTATTCAATGTATGAGACTGGACACAAGCAAGTGTGAGTATTCATCAATCAAGGGATGTTGCTCTTCCAGCTTATTGATGCAATGGAAGTGGTGTGATGCTTTAAAGGGTTATTAATCGTGGGACACTTCAAGGATTTGGAATTATGTCTTCATATACATTATCCAGCAAATGGTCAGGTCTGTGTTAGAGCACTATACAGTGTTGTTTACTCTCATTCTGATTGGCTGGCATCATTCCCTTTAAGTGACGTCATGTAAAAAAAAAAATTAAAGTCGGAACATGGTTTGAACAGCCAATCAGGTGGCTGTTAACCATTTTGAGGCTAAATGTGACGTCACAAGCACTATTTAAGGCCGTGACGCCTCATTTGAGCCCAAGAAGATGACAAGACAACATCGGTAGGGATTTACCATGGGGTTTTTTGGATTGACAGATGAAGATAGAAGATAAAGAAGATCAAGAAATGGTGACAGATGAAGATAGAAGAAGGTGATTAAAGAAAGAAAAAAGAAGATTTGGGTACCTGATCCGGATCTTCATGGCAGATGGCATCGAATGCTGTAAGAGGCCTTCAAGGTACGTGAGCTTCCTGTTACCCCGGGAGTCGGAGGGCCACCGCTTCTAATGGTAAGTAATATATTGAATGTTTGTAAATGTCTCTTTTTACAGGTTTCTTCATTGGATGTGTTTTTTGATTTTTTGGGGGAGGCACATTGACTGATAATATATTAATCTGTACCACTTTAGGGTACAGATTAATACATTATTATGACAATATTTGGGGTGTATTTGTGGCTTGGTATTGCTGTTGGTTTTTTAATGTCAGTTTCTTATGTGGATGTGATTGTTTGTTTTTTTCCTGCTTAATGTAATAAAATGTTTGCGATTGGTGTTCGTTTATAGTTAATGTTGTATTATGTTAGCTAATGCGTTTTAGGGTTATTTCAGATATTGTTTGAATGTATTTCTTTGTCTTTTAATGTTTACATTCATTAATGTTGTAGTAATTCATTATTTTGATTGGTTAGTGTTACTATTTCTTTTGAGTTGGTTTAGGAATTAATTGTTTTCATTGGTTAATGGTTTAATTAATTCATTGTTGATGTTGTTACTGCTTGTATTCATTGGATAAGCTAGCTACTGTTTTTATTTACTTTATTTAGGTATGCTAATGCAGTGTTTAATAATGGGCAAATAATCTATTATCCATATCTGGATAATAGTAATTTTGCACATTATTGTACTGTATGCGTTAGGGTGGAGGGGGGGGGGGGGGGTCGTGTATTGATGTTTGTTAATTCTTTTTTTAATATACATGTGTTTCATAGTGTAGATGTGCAGGGGGTCTCCGGAGCTGAACAGTATTGGTTTCAGGTCTGGGGACCCCCTACTTCAGGAGATACAGGCCCCGTTATGGGGTGCCGGTATCCCCTGCACTTTCAAGCGTCCGCGTCACGTGACCGGGACATTGACATTCTGCAGGGGACGGGGCCTGTATCTCCTGAAGTAGGGGGTCCTCGGACCTGAAACCAATGCTGTTCAGCTTCGGAGACCCCCTGCTCATGTACACTATTATTAAAATGTATTTATTTAGTGTACGATCGCCTGTAACAGCCTTGCATGGAGATGGCAAATCTCCATGCAAATGTTACATGCAGCTTTTTTTTCTAGCAGCTAGCGTACGTGAAGTTTAAGAACGCTAGCAGGGGGAAAAAAAGCAACACGTACGCTGTGGGTGTTTTGAGCACGTATGTTAAAAAATGGGCTCAAGGCCTAAGTTAATCGCGTCCCTGGCCTCACTTTTTAACGGACGTGCTTTTTTGGAACATCAGAACGCAAACCCATTAAGCTTAGTGCATAGCCCCTTAGGTTCCATGTAGATTATAAGTTTTTTTGGACCATCATCAGAGTTTATAATAGAGGAAGTTATAGTGTACAGAGTTTTGAGACCTTGTAGGTTTCCTCATCAATTTTGTGGTCACTGTAAACCTGAAGACTACATCTTTGAGGTTTTGAAAGCTCTGTACACTATAACTTCACCTATAGTGTATAGCCTGCATACTTTTATCCAGGACAAATATGGCTAATAGAACTTTGAACTGTAGTGCATCCTGTAGGAACTTATTCCTTGATAAATCAGATGCAAATTGAAGACTTCGATACATAACTCCATCTCAGGCATTTCCCATATCACACAATGCAGGTACCCAGAAAGTTCCGAAGATTAGCAAACTGTAATATTACATGGAACCTTCCATTGCTGGCCCCCACCTCAAACTTGAAATCCAGATGGAAACTAGCTGAGTGCACATGAGACAGGTGACAGGCTAACCATATTACCTTCTTATGCAGTAGGTTCCTTATTCCACATTGCTTGACCAATTTATTTGGCCAGACATATGAGTAATTACTTTTACACAAACTTCTGATTCCGTGATTCACAGGATTTTAAACTTTGCCCAGGAGATATGCTGACCGCCAGTTCTCTAAATAGACTTGGGAAACAAATTGGCATAGAAAAGGGGAAAATAGTGACAGTCAAATACAGACATTTTTACACACATTTATACAGACCACAATCACTGTCTCTTTGACAAGGGAAAAGTGGTAGGTGCTGCTTTTTCTTGATGCATCACTGCTTTGTGAACATAGTTGGAGGTGCATTTGTGTCACCTATTGCTATATAAGTGTAGCCAGGTATCCTTTTTGGTTACTAAGATACCCCACCTAACACATAAGCCCTGGTACCAGCACAGGCAGTGTTAGGATCAATCCAGGGTTTCCCCAGCAGTAAGCAGCTCTCATGAGTGACAGGGAGAGGTGAGACTAGGGTCTGTGTTCTGCCCAATCAGGTGCTCAGACCTGGTTCAATTCCCAGTGTCAGCTCCTTGTGACCTCAGGTAAGTCACTTTATCTCCCTGTGCCTCAGGTGCCAAAAACATAGATTATAAACTCATCTGGGCAGGGACTGTGTCTGCAAAATGTCTCTGTAAAGTGCAACATAATACTATCAGCGCTATGCAAGAAAAAACTATTATTGTTATTATTATGGGGGTAGGTAGTATAATTTTATGTTTATATTAACCCCTTTGTGTCACTCTGTTGTCAGCTAGTCATCTAAAATCATGACTAGTTGTCCTGTGGGCTACTAAGGGGTAATATGTACTGTAATGTATTTTAATAACTATTTTATCATCTATTTAAGGTTGGTTTAGCTTTTCTGGCCATTATATTGGCCATTATATACATAGACAAGATAGGGCTAAGGCTGCCTGGAGTAGATGTGAATTATTACGGATTTCTGGCGTTTATCGCATTCCGATAAATATCTAAACTTGATGTATGGCCATTTTTACATAAAAATTTGGTATTAGGCCTCCTTTTTATTGCATCCGATACTTTTAATGGTACAACGTTGATATATTGCACGAGAAAAATAAGGCACTTATTTGTGCTAATACCGCATTTTTAGATTAAACCCAGCTTGTATCCGGGCCTAGGCCTCTGTCTCTCCCTCTCCATTACCATGACTAGATTTATCAAGAACTCAATTACCTTCAG
This sequence comes from Ascaphus truei, assembly GCF_040206685.1. NCBI lineage: Eukaryota > Metazoa > Chordata > Amphibia > Anura > Ascaphidae > Ascaphus > Ascaphus truei. The sequence goes on along the minus strand of NC_134483.1, from coordinate 515,182,773 downwards.
AGGGGGGGGGGGAGCTTTTGCTTGCATTACAATTGCAGATTTTTTTTTTAATCATTAAGACGGTTGTAAATAAAATGACTTCCATTATTTATACTGCAAATGCACATTTTCACCAGAAATAGTTGCTGTTTCCTACTCTCTTTTATGATCCGTACTGTATGCCATCAAATAACCTTGTCAAGTTTGTCTCCATGGTTCTTAATGAAGAAAAAGTGAGGTTTCTAAAAATAATAACAAAAGTAACTTGGGACTGAGATTGCCTATTCACACTTACATTGATTCCTGGGTGTTCAATAAAACCCATTAGTATTAATTTCATGCTTCTGTTCTATCTGGAAATATAGCCAACATCCATAATGCACACAGATGCCAGACCAGAAGCTATTTAATAGTCTTTAATGAAAAACATAAACATAATAACAGAAATTATGATACACAAAACAGAGCCCTAGATAGTGTGATGTTTTAAGGCGAAATTGCTTAATGTATGTAGTTTGACATTTTTTTTCTTGAATCATTTATAATTCATGATTTCTGCTGCAAAGATTTTGCATTAGAGGCCGAGTTTAAGAGAACAAATGACTTAATCTCGTGTCTCAGGCAGCAAAATTTGAATTGCAAGCTCTTTGGGGCAGGGACTCATTGTGCCTGCAAAATGCTATGTAAGAAAGATCCCTGATCTGTAGCCAGATCAGGTAAGGTAGAGTAGGCTCAACCAGAGTCACCAATTGCTTTCCACCATGGCTCCACATGTAGGCAGACTTGCAGCTCCCCCACTCCAAGTTCTCACACACACCTCCTCGCTCCCACCCGCCTCTTTCCCCCCTTCTCATACTTCCCACTCTCTTGTCCTGTTATCCGTAACAGAGCTCTATCCTGGATTTCCTCTTACCTTTCCCATTGAACTTCCAGTGTCTCACTTGCCAACATCTCCTCATCCTCTGTCAATCTCTGTACGTGTACCCCATGGATCTGTCCTGGGACCGCTTCTCTTTTAGCTTTACACATTCTCTCTAGGTGACCTTATTACATCTCTTGGGTTCAAATATCACCTTCATGCTGATGACACACAAATTGACCTTTCAACCCCTGACCTTAAACCTGCTGTACAGACCAAAGTCTCTGAATGTCTCACAGCTACATCAACCTGAATGTCTCTCCGCCGACTCAAACTTAACATGTCAAATATGGTGCTCCTCATACTTCCTCTCAAGCCTGGCCCTACTGATCCCCTTGTACTGTTGGCATTACTACAATCATACACCCAGTATCACAAGCATGCTGCTTACAGTGTCATTTGACTGCTCCCTCACATTCTCCTCTCACATTCACAAAGTAGCTAAAACTTGTGCTTTTTTCCTCTGTAACATTACAAAGATACGCCCTTTGATCTGTTGGTCTATTGCTAAAACTCGAACGCAGGCCCTCATTATCTCCTATCTTTACTATTGTAACCTTCTATTGTCCGACCTGCCTGCTTCTCACCTACAATCTATCCTAAACATTGTTGCTAGACTCAGTTTACTCTCTCTTAAATCTGTCTCAGCATCTATCATGCTGAAATCCCTCTCCTGGCTTCCTATTAAATCCTGTATAACTTATGTAGCTAGTTTCCCCGGGGTCCCTTTCTACCCCTTACCGCTGCTGTAGTGGCCAGCGAGTCCGGCGGGTGCCGGGAGAGTTGCAGGAATGGCTGGTGAGGAGAGACGGTCGCCGGAGGCTTCTCGGCGGCTCGACTCCACAGGGCGCCGCCATATTATGCAGATGAACGCATGCGCAGTGCAGTGCAGTTGCGCATGCGCTGAGGAATCCCCAAGACCAACATCCATTAGAGAGTTTGCGCATGCGCAGCAGGACCCTGGAGCGGCGGCCATAGGGGGACAGGCTCGCAAAGGGACTACAGCCCCCAGGATGCGTAGGGGCAAGGCACCACCTGATCTAAGGAAGCCAATAGGGCTAGTTTCCCCTGCAAGGGGAGATTGATACATTTTGCGTGCTGGGACCGCAGGTCAGTTGTAGCTGAGACACCATCAGGGTAGGGTGTATGTGTGCAGGTGTCAGTGGCACCTGCACTAGGCCAGATACCCCCATTAGGCCCCGGCTAGGCCCCGACTCCCCTCAGCTTGTGGTTGCTGCAGAGACAGGCCCATAGATAGGGACACTGCCCCTGTAGCATAATAGTGAGGGACACAGCCAGGACGCAGCTGCATTCTGCCCTCAGGTGTTCTAAGACCAGACACCCATCTACTGCAGTGACTATCAATGGTGGTACAATCCCTGCGGGACCCACCCACCGTAGAGGCGGAGGCTTCGTGGGTTATTGCAATGGATCTGTGGATCCCACCATAAGTACCGCATCTGCACGCCTGGGTGGTCACACCCGGCAGGTACCCAACTAAGTGCACCAACTCACCTTCACATTAATGGGGCAGCGCTGTCTCACACACTTGGGTGGGTGGTTGATTCTGGGGACACTGGGACGGTCTGGTGCCCGAAGCACCTCAGTACATTGGGGTAAACCCCGCAGGGTTATGGACACAGTGTTGGGACAGGCACAGTGAGGGTTGAGCCCTGCGAGGCCTAATATTGCTGTATTGAGGCTAATGTTATGAAAAATTGTTATTGTTTCACTTCATCAGTGTGTATTGGTCATATATGGTCCTGCACTGGGCTATCCCACATAGTTAGGATCCAGCGCAGGTGGAGGCTCTGTCATCCATCGAATCAGATACAGCCCAGGCTCCCAGCAGTGGAGGTTCAGGCCTCCTGTAAGCCACAGGTAACGCACCACACACCGTAGCCACCATATCTTCAAGGGGGTGGGGAAAGTGTGCTACATTTGGAGGGGCTGCTGAGATTTCAGACCTGGGGTGCCCTACTAAGCCGTCCAAATTACATCAATCTAATTCTCCACCATGTTTGTGCCCTCAAGGCAGGGGGTCCACACATGGGCCCTGAAGCTTAGCACGACTCCCAGCCGCCTGGTTGCCGTGGGTGGAGTTCCTGCTCGCACATCCTTGCTGGACGTCCAAGAGCACGTCTAATAGTCAAGAAAGACTGATAATATACATCTTTTTTTTTCCAACAGTATATTGCAGAAAAACAAAAATATTTGAATCTTTATAAACGTAAGACAACACAAAACTACAGTAAGTAACACATCTTGCAAAATGTTATATACAAGAATTGCAAAAAGCTCACAAACCATAATTATGCTGGTGAAATTGTATCCATTTAACGACAGGATGCAGAAAAGACACAGCACTTTTCAGCAATGGAAAAATAGTGGCCAAGGTAGTTTTTTCTTTGCCAAAGGCCAAAGATGGTTTTCAAATGATTGATGAATCGGGCATACGCTCAGTGGTTTTTATTTGGTCTGCATATTTGCAGTGATTTCCCAACCTCAACAATAACCACATGCTTTCTTATTATCTGCATCCCCTTATCTGATTGACCAGCAGATGAAATATAAACCATCCCCTATTCTTTGGACATGGTTGAAAGGATTGAGCTTCCTTTGACTTGAGCTTCTTTCCCTACAATTTTTTTTTATTAGGTTATGACTGTCATTTTTACAAAGACTTAATAAATGTATTATGAAGTCAAGCTGTACAGATTCTAATAAATGTCTTTAATAAGGCTATTGAGTTTGTGTTTATGTGCATGGTACATTTTGAATTATTCACCATTTTGTTTTGTTGTTTTTTTGTAATACTGTGTTCAGGAGCAGAAATGAGCAAATTATTTGCTTCAATTAGGAAGTAAAAAAAATATATTTCACACATGGTGAAAATAGCAGAATTAAAAGTGATTTAAAAAAAACAAAAAAAAACCAGCAATAATGATTTTATTGCGTACACTCTACTCACTTTTATTATTAAACCCTAAAAAAAATTTGAGAAAAAATTAAGCAAATCTCACAAAACCTTTTATTGCCCAAGATTCCACTAGTGTTCTTGTATATTATACAGTGTACAGTATTTAGCACATAACTTATATGGCCCTTTAAATAAAAAAAAATAATACAAGTGGTATTAACATACAGTATACTATTCATTCTAAAGAGGTTAAGCATATTATTACTACATTTTGTTATGTTTTAAAATCAGATCCGAGAATTCCAGAAAATTTCAGAGCACCACCAATGATGGCTTATAAAAGCGCAATAGGCCATTTGGCCATGCCCAAACCGCCCTTGGCCCTCCGCTGCCACCACCATTCATAATAGCCCTGCACCTTGTGATTTCCTAGTGAAGTACAGATTTACCATAGATTACATCTACTTCTTCTTTGCTTCCGAAAATGAAGGGTATGTTCCTCTGTGGGAGACTTGTACAGTGCAATTATGCCATACGTGCTTTTTCACCCTATGACAGTTAAATAATTCTCCATTAAGATATATTTAAATAGCCAGACATATATTGTTGTTTATAAGGGTCATTCATTTAGGTTGGAGGAAAGGAGATTTCACCAGCAAAAAAGGAAAGGGTTCTTTACAGTAAGGGCAGTTAAAATGTGGAATTCATTACCCATGGAGACTGTGATGGCAGATACAATAGATTTGTTAAAAAAAAAAGTTGGACATATTTTTAGAAAGGAAAGGAATTCAGGGATATACCAAATAATTAAAAATGGGAAGGATGTTGATCCAGGGAGTAATCTGATTGCCAATTCTTGGAGTAAGGAAGGAATTTATTTTTCCTCTTATAAGATATCATTGGATGATATGACACTGGGGTTTCTTGTTTGACTTCCCCTATATCAATATACTCTATGTATGGATGTAGGATAAAGTATCTGTTGTCTAAATTTAGCATAGTTTGAACTTGAAGGACCCATTTCTTTTTTTCACCCCATCTACTATGTAATTATGTAACTATCCCATAGCCCTCTGACACTATATTGAGACTCTAGCAATCTGTGGTTGATTCAGTTCATTTCTCCTTGAAAAGAAGAAACCTGCTTCCAAGCTGAGTTATTTCCAATGAAGGGACACGCAGGTCACTAGAAAGACACAGAGTCATGAAATGGCTGTTTGAATTATTTAAAGGAAACCGCCATCCTTTGTTGTTGATATTGATGGAGAAATGCTTCCTTCATCCTGTAATTCTGGTGAAAATTGCATTTAGTTCCCCCAAAAATGACCATCGGAGAAAGGTTTAGATACTAGCCTGTTCTTCTAGAACACATCTGCTAACCAAGGCTTTAGTCATAGTGTTGCCTTGCTAGGAGTGTTTGTATCGACAACAGCATCGCATCCAAAAACTCAATAGGCTCCACAAGGATTAAACAATCATTCTGAGTTTTCTGTCTGCATACAAACAATCTGTATGCCATGCCCATTGCAGTAAACAGCGTCATTATTAGGCTTTCAACACTTTTATTCATTGTGCCCTTGAATGAGGCACCTTCAAGTGGGATTGTAGTTTTTATGGTTAGATTTACAATCACTGAATCTACTCCCAGATACCCAGATGTCCTTATCCTCCTATTTGAATAGATACATCTGAAATATTTTCAGAACATTGTTCTCCATGCTGGGTTTCTCCATTCATTATTGTTAAGCTCCGATATGACCTTTTTAACCGGGAATGTTCTGGTCTTCTTGAGGTTGCCCAATCATTTTTCAAGGTATTCCTCACATTCTTCCTTCTCTTGAATTCCAAGGGTCGAAAACATTTCTTTTGATCATTTATCAATTCCTTCCACACTGCAGCATGATGTTTGTTTCTTAAACTCGCCCTCATCCGAGGATAATGATTTCTATACTTCAGTAGCATATGCTTCCTGATTCCCTGAAAAATCGGATTCAGCCTCACGATATGGGTTCTGCATTTTTATGGAGACGCAGGCCAAATCTGGGTATATGGAAATAAGGAGTGAGGGTCTAGATCAGGACCACAAAAAGTATCCTTGTAATGTCCCCTAAAAGATAACACTGTTATTGCTGGTTGACATTGGTGGTAAACATGTAAGATGCACCCACTGTACTTAAAAAATTTCTAACTTTTTATATTATTCTCATAACATGTCTGTACAGCTTCTTAAGAAAGACAATTCTCTTCTATCTATGTCTTTGCACCTTGTATTTTTTTTTGTTTTTAAATGGATGTGTGAAATTCACAGCTAGTCATCCGAAAAATTACAGATAAACTGTAACCTGAAATATAGACACATGTTTTTCTTTTTCTAATTAGCCATGTCTGCAAATGAAAGGAAAACATAAGATGTATCCCAGATAAAACATCTGAATCTAGACAATAGAGAAAAATGGCCATGCATGCTGGATATTTGTATTTTGTGTAGCCAGGTCCCCCTCTGCCCGTCGACCCTCCCTCACCTGGCTGGCGATCGCGGGTGCCGCCGAGCCCAATGGCGGACCCGTCGGCGATTGCCAGGGTGAGGGGCAGACGGGAACCATAGCGGAGGTTGCCGGGGACGCGAGCGGCTGGTTGTCAGGGCCGCGGGCGCGTCGCTAGGGCTCCGGCGGGTCCCGGTGCAGGGCGCCACCATAGGGAATTGCGCACGCATGCGAAGTGGGGATTTCGGCGCGGGGACCGGCAGGGAAGTTCACGCATGCGCAGTGATAAGGCGCGAACGCTAGCCTACCAGGGAAGGCTCTTTGAAGGGACTACAAGTCCCATGAGCCTCAGCAGTGCCCCATGTGACGCCAGGGAGCCAATAGGGCTGAAGGATTGCCCTGCAGACCTAAAGAGATACATTTTGCGCGCTGAGCCCACGCTAGTCAGTCAGCGCCAGGAGCAGCCAGGGGAAGGAGGTAGGGTACAGGAGTCAATGACTCCTTACACTAGGCCAGCAGCCCCCGAGGCCCGAGATAGCCCTGAGCAACCCAGCAGAGTGAGTTGTGTCAGGGACAGGCCCCCGGTTAGGGACCCTGCCCCTTACTATTCAGAGCCAGTTAGGGACCCAGCGGACGCGGCGCCTTCGTCTAGAGGTTTGGGCTCAGACCTTCACGGTTGCTGCAGCAGTCATCCGGGTGGGATCGCCCCGGACGGTAGTTCCTGTAGTCATCCGGGTGGGATCGTCCCGGATGGCAGTTCCTGTGTTCAGCCGACATCAGGATCCTTTGTGAAGTTCCGTGGCAGGCCCGGGCACCGGAGTGCCGGCAGGTAACAATCAACAAGTGCACCGAGTACAGGGTTACTCATATTATACTTGCCCCAGGTTCCCCGTGGCGGAAGCTCAGCCCTCCCGTGAGCCTAACAGGTAATGCACCACACCAGGTAACATTAGGTTCCCCTTACATACGCCATATATAGCGATTGGGTGGGGGAATACCCGTTACATTTGTAATTGAAGATCTGTCCATCTTGACAGAGATCTCTACCTAAAAATCTCTACCTGATTCACTTGTCCTCTAAAACCGGTAGGAGGGTCTCACCTTTGATAGTCTAGGATAGACCACAGTTCGCAAATCGCCATGCAGCATCTTCAAATAGCACTATACACTAACTGTATACAGCTACAGGGGAAATGTCCCTTGCTAGGGGTTTCCCTGTAGCAGCCACAATCTGATTAGGTGAGTGGGGCCTATCTTGGACCTAAAGGGTTAATCTGGCCTAGTTTGGGTGCCACTGACCCCCAGACCCTACCTTCCCTTTCTCTGTCCTGGCTCCAACTGTCAGACACTCCAACTGCCAGTCACTCTAACTGCCAGAACTCCAACTGCCAGTCACTCTAACTGCCAGAACTCCAACTGCCAGAATTCTAACTGCATGCATCTCTCAGCCCTATTGGCTGAGCTGCGCCACGCGATCATCACCTGCAGCATTCTGGGGAGTGTAGTTCCCCTGCTGTACTCCTAATGGCCGCCACTTGTGTTTGCTACTGCGCATCCCCCACACTCTCCCCAGCCTCCGCTGCCTATGGAAAGGTAAGGGGACAAACAGGAGCCAGGGGAGCCAGGCTATATAAACATAGATATTTCTTCTTTTTTCTCTGCAGGAGTTTTATACGGTCACTATGTGTTCATGAGACACTCATTTATTTGTAATTGAATATTATTTGGTATTCTTCATTATCACTGTACTCTTCAGTGAACATAATGTTTTGAAAGCTCTGTAAACTATAATTTCATCTGTGAAAAATTGTCGCTCCAAAAACGATATCACAACCTACAAGGAATCTGCACGTCTCCAGGACACTCCCACAATAACATTGTTATTCTTGAAAGTCTTTGTTAATGCAGGACTATTAGGAACTGACAGAGTAAGAATAGGAGTTCCAAGTTCCAAATTCCATAATGACATGGTCAGTCCCAAGCCTTCATTTCTCATCGCCATATACAGGATATGTTGTTTTGCTCAAGTTGTGACAAAGGGAACCCTGACGAGTACCAAGTCACATTACATTCATATGGAAAAGACCCCCTATCAAATTGTTCAGACTTTCTGTGCAAAAGCTTATTGTTGCCAAACAGTAGGCCGCTTCTAATAATGTTATTAATCAATTTATCTGCCACATAGCTTCATTTACATCTAATTTACTATGCAAATGTGTTTGGATCTTTTCTCTTCTTTCTTAAAGGCTGAAGAGAAGAGTGCAAATAAAGATCTCGGGCAAAGCTGAATTGAAATGAATGGAGTAAAAATATCCCATTTATTTTGAGCAAATACGTCTCTTTAAAGTGCAACATGTAAAAGTAATGTCCTAATTAGCAGAACAGAAGGAGTAAGAACAAGCTTTCATTTTACTTAAGTTTACATACTTGTGCTTGTTATTTATGGAATTATGGCGAAATCTACTACCTAGGAATGCCTTTATTTAGTATAAATACAGTGATCGAAATTATGTTGATTCAAATCAGTGCATAGGGTCAAATGGCTATTGCCATGGAAATTCCAAAACAAAATTCAAGCAATCTAACTCACCTATCCTACTTACACATTAATGATTATTCTACTTTGTTACCATACTAAAACCTTGGGTTGTAAAGAGGCGTCTGCCAAGGAGTGACAGATAGCTGTATACTCTAAGTTGTGACATACGCCATCTATTTCACATTCATTTTAATGAGTCGTATTGTAGTTGCTCTACAGCTTTTCAATACTAAATATGGCTCAGAATGCGTGTGCCTCTGTGTTTACTTTTCTGTGCATATGTAATTCATATTAGAGAAAAACTTTGTGAGTAACATAGAGGTATAAGAAAAGACATAGGGGGCCTAGGCACTAAAGGTTCATAAAAAAAATTACCGGGCCATTTAAATCACCATCTTTTGAGCGTTGCCATCACGGTATTCAGAAAGCCTTGATTACCTGTCATAGAAAATTCACAAAACGGACGAGAAGCAGGTAATCTGATGGACGACCCTCTGAAAAGGCCTAACTCGGCGAGTTGTATCTGCTGCAGAGAGAGCTGCTCTGAGAGAGCCGTCTCTCCCTGTGCAAATCTCGGCCGAAATTTATGTGTATACATTTTAATTTTGTTAATAGTGTAGATGAGCAGGAGGTCTCCTGAGCTGAACCGCATTGGTTTCAGCCTCTGGGACACCCTACTTCCCAAGATACAGGCCCCGTTATGGGGTGCCGGTATCTCCTATGCATTTTATTCCCACGATCACGTGACGTGGACATTTAAATGCATAGGAGATAACAGCACCTCATAACGGGGTCGTATCTCGGGAAGGAGGGGGTCCCTGAGGCTATCCGCTATGGTAATTAAGTTTACTGTAAATGCATTTTTATTGCATAGGATTCATGCCAGGGGTCTCTGGTGCTAATATTAATGGATATCAGCTCCAGAGATTCCCGGCATTAATCCTATGCAGGACAAATGCATTTTGTTTTCTAAGTCCCATCTCGCCGCTTCTCCGCAGGTTTCCAACACTTTCACGCCAACTTTTTGTGGCGTGAGGATTTTGTGATAAAATCACCATTCTAGAGCGGCGATAGGCGTTCATAGCCTAATCACTGCTACTAGAATTGCGTGAGTTTATGAAAATGCCGAAAAGCGGCGATAAGTGGCTTATCACCGCTGCCTCGTGATTTTTTTTTATGAGCAATTTTTGGGGGGGCGATTCAATCTTTTATCACCCATTTATCACCGCTTACTTAATAGCAGTAGGCGATTAGTGCTTGAAAGTGGCTTCTGAACACTTTCTGCATGGGCCCCAAAGTCTCAGTGCTGCATCCAAAATGACAAATTATATAGTTATATACTTATTTGTTTTTCTTTTCATAAATGAGGATCATTCAGTTAAATTCTTTGGCCAAAGCATTTTAAGCTCGCAAACCACTCCATGGTATCCCCTCTTTTGCAAGTCCTAACATTACAGTACTGTCCCTGTTAAAGGCTCTCCTAACCTCTCTAATGTGGGGAGAACTGTCTTAAAAAACTGGTCATTCATAGGTGCTTCACATGAACGGCCATTTAAACATAGAAGTATGTTACTTTTAGTATGTTACTTTTATCAATAGACCCCATGTAAAAAGTCAAACAAATGTCCCCACTCTTAGAATGCCCATTTAGTAGACATCATACCCACTGATTGATTCCTACTTTTACATCACCTCCCCAGATAACTTTTGGTCTTGTACTGTCAATATTATAAAATGTCCTATTTTTTGGTCCAGAACACTTAAGTCTCACTGAACTCTGGAACACACTCCTGTACTACTTGACAAAATATTCTATCTCGGGTGTCAACTTCAGTGAGGCTCTATTCTGGAAGTTCAAGAAGTGGCAATAGAAGCCTATATATTTCAGGACACTGAGGTAGCACCCATTCTTGCAGATGCCCTGTAGAAATGTTTGTGGAAGCCTCCATTTTATTTCCCCTTCTTTCTCACTATGACTTCTAGGATCATGGTACTGAAGAACTATTTTAGGACTGAAGAAGGTTTATAATAGTGAAGAAGGAAACAAAATGACAAAGACAGAACTTGATGCATTGCATTATAACATTTAAGGAGTTCACCATCGATAATGTCAATAACTTGTGGGTAACCCTGGTTCATATGCCAGTGGCTGAGGTACCAAAGAATTTACATTGTAAGCTCTAAACAGTGGAGACCTGTTCATTAAAAATTCTATATACAGCACTATGTACACTGCAGTGTTAGATAAGAAAACGTATAATTATTACAACATTTGCATCCCTAACTACTAAAACGTACCCAAATTGCAAGATTATGCTGTACAAAAGACACAAAATAACTGCAAACATGGGCTAAAGCTTAACCCTTAGCACGCTGGTCCTGTGCAGAGGGGAGCTTAATGGTAAGAATATTGCCTTTAAAGTAGCCAAACCTAGTTTGCATACCAGTCTCTGGGGCTTATGCAGAGAGGTACTTTACAGAAAGGCGCAACGGCAATAAATTCGCCACAGAATTGCCTTTTAATTTCGTCCTATGCAGGGTACTCCGTTAGCCCTGTGTAAAGAAAATTTTAAATTTGGCGTGTTTCACTTGGCGTGAAACTCGCCATGCAGAGCCGCGCGTTCGTTGCCCAGCATAAAGCCAAGTTTTGCTGGCGGACACAATTGAACACAAACGCGCCATGTAATAGCCCCGATTGGCGCATACATGCGCATCAGTGCTACTGGAATACTGCGTGTTTTGTAAATGGCTAATTCAAGCTTCTCGCCACCCGTCAGGCGAATATTTATGGAAATAAAATAATTCCGGCGACTTTTACTTTTCTCGCCAAGTTCTCGCCACGCACAATTTTGCTGCAGACATTTTTGCCAAAAACCTGGCGAGATTGGCCTTATCGCACGTCTCTGCATAAGCCCCTCTGCTCTCCCCGTATAATAGCAAAGTTCTTACCTCTAGAGATCTGTACATTTTTTTAAACCGCACAATTTTTTTTAATTGAAAATTTTAAATGTGCACCCCCCCAAAGCATTAAAAGTTGTAGGTGTAGCACTGCTTCTCCCCCCCCCCCCCCCCCCACCAGGGAGATTTTGCCTAGGCTACAGGAATGTGATGTGCTGGTTACCTGTGAGGGGTGAGGGTCCAGGAGAGATGATGTGGGGAACAGGACAGGCTATAGGGTGATGCTACGTTCTTTCCATTTGGTAACAGCGCCTCGCAGTAGGCTACAGCAGAGCTGCAGGCAGTCCCTACCATGATAGTTCTTTCCTCCTATACTTCTGTCCAATAGATCGCGACTTAGCCAGAAGTAAATAAAAGATGTCTTTATTTGACACAGCCACTGCAGGATAGTATAACAGCGTTGCATATAGTGGAGAATGGGTTTCAGGCCCTTGGATGGTACTGGGCAGCAGTTAATGTTGAGGCCTTGTGCTATGCACAGATTTTGGTCCTCTCAGTCCCAGGAGGGGCTGAGCTCCTCTCTCTTCCCCGCTCTCTCTTCCCCAGGTGGGAAAACACACACTGACCTCCTCTCCCCAGGAGGGGTGGAGGAGAACTGAACTATAATTTGGAATGCCTCCTGCCTAATGCAGAAAGGTTAGGGCACAGGGTCTGCACCATGATAGACTGCAACACAGACCCAGTGTCACCACCTCTCCTGCCACTCAGGGAGGCTGCGAGGGGGGGGGGGACAAACCCCACAGGATAGCCTGTCCCTGTCTGTAGCTATCAGAACTTACGTGACAGGAAGGCAGAAAGATAGCTGGACCAGCCATGGCTATATAGAAAATTTGAAATTTTAGAGGAATTTGCAGGAAAAAAATAGGGCACATTTGGAGAGATTCCCACATATTTACTCGGCTCTTTGTTCCTCAAGCACCATAATTTGATTTTACGCTTTTCATACTTGCAAAATTCTATGTACAGCTCTTTGTAGCAAAAAACCCATTAGGATTTAATGTAGTTCAGGAGAGAATATGAGGCTATACCAATTCTGCTAGACACTGCAAATATCCACACAATTAATCAAAAATAAGACCAGTAAAGAAAGCACTTGATTGCTAAGGAAGGGGCGACATGAGTTAAGGCTGAGGAGCCCCTCCCATATGGTGCCGTTATGTACGGGTAGGGGGAGGGGTTAAGTAAGAGGTACTAGGGACAAGGGGGAGAGATCCTACGGGAGCGTAGTCTCACCCACCCACCCTATTTTTTAGGCATGAGGGATGTTGGTATTGAAAAGAAAAATCAGGATTCTGCTCTGTTTTTTCGCAGCTTGGGGTATGTGTTGTCGAGAGTAATGTTACTCCAGGAGGGGGACTCGGTCAGTATTGGCTCCTGGAGGGAGGTTGCTGACCTTGGAAGTATTTAGTTGGGGAAGGTGGTACCATTCCAGGCTGGGTGGCCGGAATGGGGGTGACTTTCTGTGTGGAATTTAAGGAAGGCTGTGCCATTCCTGACTAGGCTCGGTTAATATGGTGATGATCTTCCGGTGCTCTGTGCATTCATACTACGGTACTGAATGGCTAGATGAGCACAAGCTGAGGGTATCCCTCGAGCTCCGGTAGGTGTGAGAGGAGCAATCTGCCTGGGTCCCTAGTTGGGGATAAATATTATATTTATCTTGTTGTAATAAATAAAGCTGTGACCGTTAACTTCTCCCAAGAAGTTGTATGGTGTGTTTATTAAGAGTGGGAGAGGTGTCCATCTCGTGACATGGGTAAGTCATGACACATTTGGTAAATGTAAGAAAACATGTTAAAATAGATTTGCTTCTTCTACTTGCTACTCTATAAATGCTGAAAATGGTAAAGAACCAGTAGGGTAAAAATGAAACCCATTTTGGAATAGTAAATAAAAAGAGCAAAGTACTTTATTATACAGTATGCAGTGATAGATATATAAATACTATTAGAAAGGAACAGCACTTAATATGCATCAAGTGATAAAAACAAGAAACACAACTTTCAAGGGCTTTCGGATTTGTTTAATCTTCATTTTTTTTTAGAAGGGAGTGAAGTCTGCTTCATATTAAACAGATCACTCACATTTCAGTAGGCAAAATTGGGAGTGGAAACCCCAAAGCTGAGATAAATCTAATCAAAACCAGAGAAAATATGTCTAACCTGGTGATAAGAAAGTTTCAGCAAACTGCTAGTGCTCTGCACAAAGGATCAAACAGACTCATTTGATGCATTAGTTGAAGTGTTTTAATATCATTATAAATGAAGTGTCATGTCTTTCTACCTAAAGATGAAGTATATTGATGCTACATGCTTCTGACATTGACCAGGGTATATTTATAGCAGTTTCTAAAGGGTCATTTCACATCCATATGTAAAATAAATTGAGTGAAAGGAACCATATTTATCTGGATGAATAGCAGTTTATGTGTGGGAACAAGAGAAGAGGTTATGAATCACAACCTTTCCATGCCAACAGCCACTAGTATGAAAATATGTGGTGGTTGTTATAATACTGTACAAACTATAACATAAGCAAGCTGAAAAGAGCATTGTGTACTCAAATCCCAAACACCCAAAAATTAGAGTGAGATTTATAAAGGCAATTGTGGCAGATAGTGTCATATGCACCTTTTAGCATCAATGTGCAGCATCACTGTGTTTTTCTCTTTTGTGCTATGTGTCAGATTGCAGGTCAGTGAGTATAAGTACTGTAAGAGTTAGGGAGGGGTTCAAGTACTCGTTGTCATAGAATATATTAAATTGGGAACTTTTGTATATTTTTCACCAGTTTTAATGAAGTTGGGAGTTGAGACTTTTTCTTACCTTTTCATTATTTTTCTACAACATGACCACTTCAGTCTCCGTATGCCCTTCCCCCAAAATAAAACGACTATAACACCAAAATTGAGGTGTAAATGGCTGCAGCTTTTATTAATGAATATTGTACATACAGGAGGTTCCCCATCTTCTCACTATTCAGCTCCCCGTTGAGCACATGATCCTTCCCATCATAACTTGTAACCAAGGCCACATCGGCCATCCTCCTGGCCAGATTTACCCCTGCATCTAGGGTTATGCATGCCTGCTGCCCCATGCCAGATATGCCCCTATGACATCACTTCGGACCACCCATGGGTCCCCAAGTCGAGACCATTTAAAACCTTAAAGTAGCCTTTAGTCACCCCAAAAACTCTCCAACGTTCCACAACGTCCTACCAAACCTAAATTAAAAATATCAATCCCCACCTTGTGAAAGGTGTACTTCATCTTGCCTAAACAACCAAGTCATATCACCTTCTAAATTCCTGTGCCTAAACAAAAAACCTTATCCCTACAAAAACCATTTCCATGGATCTATTCAACTTCCTCCTACAGTACATTTTCCAATACTCTTCACATTCATCGCCTCTCTCCAGTACATCCTTTCCATAATCTCTGACTAAGCCAACAACAAACATGAAAACTTATACCTCAATTGACAGAAATCACCCCACATTTCTCTAACTAACCTACTAGATGGTATCTTTGCCCAAATCATTCCCATCCACATGCAACACCAGGATATCTGGCCTCTGAGTACCCCCTGCCAGCTCCAAAACCAGTGGTCATACACCTTCCCAACACAAGCCCTTACTCCCTATCCACAAAGTGTGAACCAATCCCTATCTAATCCCAAAAGCTCCCCCATTGGCTGAACCACCGCTCTCCCCTTTGCCCAATAAACATAAGAGTCTCCCAGAATCCAAACCACCCTCTTCTCCCATCCTGCATGATATAAACAAACAAAAATATGTTTTTTTTCTTCTTCTGTTCTTCTATGAATATACAAAACTTCAAACATACCCCTTTACCTCTTATCTAGCCTGACATCACTCATAAACCTCCCAATCCTTTTTTATGATTGCCTCAATATGCCCAATGCAAGCTTCCTCTGTTGCTGCCCCAATTCTAAAAGAACGTGTACCAAAATCTGCAGTGTCCTGACACTCCTTAACAAGACATAAAACATAAACCCTCCTGTCATGTACGGCACACCTGTGAGCACATGACCTGCATACGGGACAAGGGTTAATACAGTTCATAAGCTGTCCCAATTTTTACCTTTGCAAAGGTCCCCTAAATGAGCAATATCTTCCATAAATCCATCCGTATATACCATCTGTCACGAACAGCACACAAGTGAGCACATAACTTAGATATGCAACAAGGGTTAATACACATGACTACTCTAGCCAACTCACATTTCTCCTCTGCAAGGTACTTTCAATGAGTTAACATTAACCCCTTACTCAATTGCAATCACATCTATCCACTGCCACCACCCAAGAAATATGCAAAAATATGTAATTAATACATCTGCCTGGGTCTCAGGTTCCTGTTTATAATTGAAAAACTATGCACTTAACACACAGAAATCTGTCGTAGTAAAATGTGTCCAAAAATATAATACTCTCTCCAGAGCGTGCAACAGTTCATTCAGAGCCCCAAAGCATCCCTTATTAATGTGAGAACTCGGGAGCCACGCGGACCACCGTGCGTCCCGCTAGATGCCGGCGCACGCGCAGACACTCATCTCCTACTCCGGCATTGCCGGCTCCCTGGAATCCTGCACTCTCACGCGCACCTCCTCGCGCACGAGCAGGGCTTCCCCCGCTGGAGCGGCGCCCTCTACTCGTGTGACGCGCATGCGCGTACCTCGCATTATGGGATTGCATTCCGGATCGCGGCGCGCATCATCAGCATGCGATGCATGCGTGTGACGCGCACGCGATGCTCCCAAGCGCCGTGTCAAGAATATTCAATCAGTTTCAGCACTCTCACCTGTCTAGCTACCCCCAGCCTATCGTTATCTCCGTGGAGGCTGCATCCCTCCCTAATTCCCGCCTTTTATTTAACCCTAATATGACCAGCGGGCTAGCCAACCCTCTGGTCATTTGCACTCCTTTACAAGGACTTTCTTTAACATTGCTGTCACAAACAATTGTCCCACAACATAAATGTGGTCCTGCTAATGGTAACCAAACCAAACTCAAGCTCATCCAACTAGTCTTTTCAATGATTACCTGGATACAATTTGCAAATACAAACCCAACCTGAATAAAGTAAAAAATTAGATAATTTACAGAGACGATTGAGTAAATTTAGCATTTAAACTCTACAGTACTAACAAGTGATATAAAATTCAAGGAAGAAACCAAATAATTTAATGAATTTAAAAAAAGAAAAACATCTGTAAACAAACAGGGAAAATATCTTAGACAATGATTGAAAGAATATTACGGAAAATATATCCAACTGATTTATTCTCTGTTAATCTAGTTTACCTAAAGTAAGCAGTCAACTGCTATCTGTGGTTTTCAGTCTTAGCACTACATAAGTTTCTTTAGTGTTGGATTAAGATATTCACATATTTACCAGGTCATTCTACTTGTCTTTCCCATGACACTGATTCTAATAGTCAGCCTAGGGCCATGTTAGTGCTGTTCCAGAGAAAACAATTCTTCTAGTTGAATGGAGACATTATAGCTTTTTATTGGGACAGGGTAGCACGGTTTAACGCAGACAGTATGACAGATGCATGCTAGCTTTTTCAGTCTGTAAAAAGAGAATGACCATGGATTGAATGTTAAATGTACCATGCAGCACACACTATAGACTTCTAAATATGCTCACTAATTTTATATAAACTTCCATTTTCCCAGCTAGTGAAAGACTTCACAAACCTCAGAAAGTTCCCAAGCCGTGTTGACTATGAAATGCCTCAAAGCAGCAACTGGTAGCTCAGCCTATAAATTTAACTGATTATTTTTGTCTTATGGTTTCCAAGGCAATTCTGGAGTTGTAAGAAAGTCTGTAGTGATGTTTCACTCTTGTCTGAAAGCTGTGAAATTCAGCCTTTGTTGAATGTTAAATGGAACATTCTATGTAGAACAATTTGCAACTAAATGCTGTGCGACAAAATATGCTGGCTATCGGTACGATGGAAAAAGTATTATACTATGCTTGTATGGTTTGTTTTATTATACTACTTTAACGCTTTAAAACATACACTTTCTAAATACTTACACTATTCTAAAATGGTGAAGAAAACTTTTTCACATGCAACTGATAATACTAAAAATGTACCATAATTATGTTAATTATCTTCTGAAAATAGCTGCAGATTTCATGAAAGTACACACATTTCAAAAAGATATTCATGGAACAGAGAGTGTGAGGAGGAATTGACAGATTGCTTCTACATTAATCCTATGGATTGATTTCTACTCAGTGCAATATTTAATAAAAAATCATATTGCGTGGTGTTATCTATAAATTGATTATTAAAGACTTTATTATCTTTTGAAATATTACCATAAAAAAATACAAACATTAAAGCAGCAGTTCCATCTGCTCTATTTTTTAATTTTTTTTGCTTTTATTTTTAAACAGGGGGTCTCTCTACGGAACTGAACCATGTTAATTTCAGCTCCCCATGATTCCCGAAATACTTGCTCAGTAAGGTGTGGCTGTCTCCTCCAAGAGAAACAAAATAGTGGTTTAAATCGCCCTCAAGCCAATAGAAAGCTGCAATGTCATTCGTCACGGCTTTCCATTGATCCGCGTGACGCAGGAGTGTTTAAAACCACCATGAAGTACCAGTAGGAAGTATCTCAGGAAGCAGGGGTTCCTAGAGTTGAAATAATGTGGTTCAGCTCTAGAGCCCGCCTGCTTCCTCCCTACATTAGAAGGGGGTATAACCCGGAGGCGTACCGTGACACTGTAGTAGTACGGACTCCACCCAGAGTATGACAACACAGTGCGTAATATTGTAAACCACAAATAAGTTATATAATAGGAATGTATTAAACAGGTTACCAATAGCGTTTGTACAACATGAAATCAAGTGAAATAATTTTTATAAGTGCAAAGGGGATATTTGTGTGTTTGACATATTTTTCACCCGCATTTTCATGTATTACAGTGGGTTACATTACATGTTAGGCCGCATCCATACTGTGCGCGACCGAGTGAGGTGCGAGCAAAAGGCCGTACCTCAATGAGGCAGGCCATAAAGCGCGCAATGAAGCGTGATGGCGCGGCAGATTTTTCGCGAGACAACATTTTTTTGTTTTGTTGCGGGACGACCGAGTCAAATGGGCTTTCAACCAATGAGGGCAAACCAGACTCGTAACATCACGGCCACACCTAGGGTTGCCAGGTGGCTTGTCCAAAAGTACTGGAGACAATGGTGAAAATGCAGCGCGCTCGAAAACTCGGTGGGGAGGTATGTTATTTATAAATTCTCAGACCATTAAGTAATTATTTCTAAATGTCACTCCACGTATGCACCAATTTGCGCTATTTCATATTCTATTTCGTAAAGAATTCTGGGAAGGGTTTGGGGATAGAGCGCCCTCCAAGCACTTTTTGCGAAATTGAATATGAAATAGTGCAAATTGGTGCATACGTGGAGTGACATTTAGAAATAATTACTTAATGGTCTGAGAATTTATAAATAACATACCGGTAGCCATACATTTCGAGCTATACTGATCTTAATGCTTGTTTCACAATACTTCCAAGATTGTTGCAACCCCCTCATCCTCTCACCCCCCTAATCTTCACCCCCCTCATCTTCACCCCCCCTCATCCTGATTCACTCTCATCCTCTCACCCCTCCTCAATCTCTTACCCCCACTCATCCTCTCAACCACACTCCACATCCTCCTCTCACCCCTTTCATCCTCCTCTAGCACTACCCCCTCCTCGTTCCTCATCACCACCACCCTCCTTCTTCCTTACCACAATCCCCCTCCTCCTCCTCTATTGTCACCACCACCCACTCCCTCCTCACCACCACCTCCCTCTTTTTCTTCCTCCTCCTCCCTCCTCTTATTTCCACCCCACCACCCCTTCCGTCCTCCTCACCACCACCCCCCCCCTCTTCTTCTTCCTCCTCCTCCCTCATCCTTGCCTGGTATCTTACCTGTGGACATCTTGGCAAACAGGGACACAGTGTGCTCTTCTCTCCTCTGGAAAACAAGGGAAAGAATCCCAAAGGATGCACTCACTGGAGTTGGAACTCAAAATAAATAAATTTTAATGATATCAAGAACAAAGGGGCCTATGCAGAGAGCAGCGGTAGAAATAATTGGAGAGTTTAAGAAAAAGGAGTTTTATTCTCCATATGCAGAAATGTGCGAAATCTGCAATTGAAAGCATGAATGCGTGTGTTGAGTTTAAAATTGAGAGATGCGCGCTGCAGAAAAGTGTTTGAAAAAAATCGCGCTTTTTTTTTTTTTTTTTTCTATGGCCGGCGAGCTCCTGCTTCTTGCCAACTTTTGTTGGCGGAGGAAATTGTAGAAAATCGCGCCAATAACAGCCGCTAGATGGCGATCGCGCCTTTCTGAATTTGGATAATTTTAACACTGGCGAGATGTTGGTTCTCGCCAGCCGCGCGGCGAGATTTATAAATAGAAAAAAAAATGGCACGTTTTTCCTACCTCGCCATTTTCTGCTGTTTTCTGCGCGAATTTCACCAAAAAATGGCGATATTTTCTATAGCGCTGCTCTCTGCATGAGGCCCAAAAAATCCTAATTAAAACCTAACAGAAAGGGCGCATGTTTGTCACAGCGAAGTATGGAGTGCTAACTAAAAGCCTGTTCCTGGATATAAACACTGTATTAGTGATCCAGGCAAAGGCTAAGTAGTGGTAACCTGGTGGTAATGAAGGTATAGGATGGTATCTTCTCAGGTAAGTATGATGCCTGAGAGGCATCCTGACCCCAGCTACACAAAGGGCTCCAGTCAGAGAGAGATGGATCTCTGACATGCAGTAACTTAATACGATTTTTGTGAGTTCATTTCCTATATTGATTATCTTTTTAGCAGTGATCTACCATCTGCATTATATATATATATTTTTATTTTTTCACATATCACGAGCTTATTCTGCGCTCCTCCTCAACCCCAAGAAAAGAAAATTCTCCATCCTGGGACTTGGAACTGTCCCACCAGAGGAAGTTGAGCTGCACTTGTACACTATTATTTTTATTATCACTTTGTGGTGTAAGGTTTATTTTGTGTACTTAAGGTGTGTCACTAATTACACCAATTTAACACTATTTGGGAAGCGCCCAGTCCATCCACATTCCCCACTCCCCCACCCACTGTCACAAGTATGATATATACCTTCAGAGGTAGTCATGAAGGTGTTCACACTAAATCTAAGAATGGGGCAGGTGCACAAAAACAAACTGAGTGCTGATGTACCACTTCCCCCTCCGGGAATAGGAGGGTCAATGTGGTTGGCCCTAAGAACCCCTCTGTTCAAGTGAGAGGCAGGTATTGAACGGGTTAACTGACACTACCGCCGTAGTGTTGCTGTTATCTATTACCTGCTGGCAGTATAGGCGTCTGCTGCATGCAGGTACTGATAGGGTCAAGGGAGAGACCCACTAAAACATCAGTTCCCTTGTGGGAGATAACGCTGACCATGAGAGGCCACAGTTAAAGAGAGGTAGTTAGTCAAAGAACCCCTCATACCCCGGAACACATCACTGGCAGAGTACCTGATGCGCTGGGTGAAATAACTCAGGAATCCTTCACCAGATCGTAACACAGATAGTCCTGTTTCTAGCTAGTGGGATCCGCATTTGGCCCACATCAATATTTAGCTAAAACTGAAAATTGCACTCCACGCTGTGATAGCAAACTGACCAGACTACTAGCTAGTCGGTCGCGCCGATGACGTCACACGGGACGTCGCACCCGACACGTGTTTCGTTCCTGGCTATGGAACTTCTTCGGGGGTGAGCGGGTCAAAGCTCCCTGCAGCCTTATATCCAGTAAGGTTGCCATGGCAACCTGATAGCGTCGTCGTGACTCTGTGTGTCATGACGCGCATGAGGAGGAGTGACTGGGTTAGGGAGACATTGTAAAAACGGGTACTATTGGCCCATATTAAGGTTTTAAAAAACATATATAAGGTGAAAAACTCCATGGGAAGATATTAACAGGCATACTACAATGGATATTTGAAATGAAGTGCCTAAATGCCATATTAAAGTCTACAATAAAATACTTCCTAATAATTTGGTATGGAAAAGCTGGATATTAAAATTGAGCATGGTACTAGCGTTAAGGGGGGGGTGTTTGGCATGTGGGTTAAGGGAGGAGATGAATTTACAGAAAGCGGGTACAAACAAAGCCCTCATTTAGGCCCTTAGGAGATAAAGTCCCCAGGGTGTATATCCATCGGGACTCCTTTCTTAGTAGAGCAGTGTCCAAATCACCCTTGCGTATCCCTAATTTCACAAGTTCAACCCCCTGGAAAGATAGGTTAGAGACATCTCCCCCATGAAATGAATTTACATGTCTGGCAACGGGCACATCTTTTTTGGTGTTGATTGTGCTTACAGTATGTGTTCAAGGATCCTCCTTCGGAGTTCACGTGAGGTCTTGCCAACGTATTTGATCCCACACTTGCAGGTTATCAAATACACAACTCCCTCTGTTTTGCAGTTAATGAAATTACGCATGTTATATTGTTTATTATTGCGCGATCGATTAAATTGTTTAGATGGGTATATGTATTGGCATGCCTTGCACGCGCCATATCTGTAGGTACCCATTACTTTATTGGTGTCCAACCATGTTGTGCTGCTCTGGTTCTGGTAATGGCTATGTACCAAGTGGTCTGCCAGATTGTGTGGGTCTTTGTATGTGATAGACGCCTGCGGATTTAACACCTTACTGAGGTCATTATCCTCTAATAGGATATGCCAGTGTTTGTTTAGGGAGTCTCTGATCTCTCTCCATTGCTTGTTGTAAGTCCCAATCACCCTTATAAGCTGAGTACCCTCATATTCCGTTTTTTAGCATATAAGAGTGTTCCTCTGTCTGTGCGTTTTGCTCGTTTGTAGGCTTTGTTAACGCAGGAGCGACTGTACTCCCTGTTCAGGAATTTATTTTTCATTGTTGTTGACTGTTTCTCAGATTCTTTAGACGTTGAGCAGTTCCTTCTAACTCGTAGGAATTGCCCCGTTGGTATCCCTTGTATTAGAGGCGGAGGGTGATGACTCGATGCCAGCAGAAGATTATTGGTCGCTGTGGTCTTTGTATGTACCATGGTGTGGAGTAGGCCCAGAGTATCCTTGTAGATATCCAAGTCTAGGAAAGTAATACATTCCTGGCTCATGTTGTATGTGAGTCTTAGGTTATGTGTGTTCTGATTTAACCTCTCTACAAAGGATAAAAACATCTCTCTGGTTCCACTCCACACCACCAGCACATCATCAATGTAGCGAGACCACAGGTCTATATATTGCGTGAACTCAGACATTGTATCATTGAAAACACCACATTCTTCCCACCAACCCAGGTACAGGTTGGCATACGTGGGGGCACATGTTGTGCCCATCGCTGTGCCCTGGAGTTGGTGGTAATACTTGTTCTTGAAAAGAAAGTAGTTGTGTGTCAATACATATTTTAAGAGTTCAACTACAAATGCATTATGGTCGCTATGTTCAACGCTTCTAGTTTTAAGGAAAGATTCCACCGCTGTGAGGCCCACTGAGTGCTGAATGCTTGTGTACAGGGATTCGACATCCAGGGACACTAAAAAGGTGTTTGGTGTCACCTGGACGCCGTCCATTTTCCTGAGAATGTCAGTCGTATCTTTTGTGTAAGATGGCAGATTTACCACAAACGGTCTCAAAACTACATCCAGGTAAGTGCTAGCATGTTCATTCAGGGATTCAATACCCGATACTATTGGTCTACCTGGGGTTTTTTTTGCGTCCTTGTGTAGCTTGGGTAAAGTGTAGAATGTAGCTACTCTCGGTTTATTTACCAGGATGTAGTTAAATTCTTGTTCCTTTATCACCTTCTTGGTGAGCCCTGTTTTTAGGATAGACTGTAGTTCTTTGTGGAAAATCCTAGTGGGATCCTCTTGTAGGATTTTATAGCATGTTCTATTGCTTAAAAGTCTAGAGTTTTCACGGACATACTTAGTCTCATCCATAACCACAATGTTCCCTCCCTTGTCGGAGGGTTTGATAATTACCTCCCTAAGGTTGATAAGTTCTTGTAGGGTGATTTTCCCCCCCCCCCAGTCATATTCTCTGTGCCTCCTCTAGGTAGTATTTGTTCAAGATCTTTAACTTCCAGCTTAATGAGAACATCTACATTAGTATTGGAGCCTATATACGGTGTAAAATGACTTTTAGGCCTTAATGATGTAAAGGGGCCTTTGCCTAGCTCTCTGTTGCCCTCAATTTCTAGGGCTAAGAAGTTCCCATAGGATTCCAGATCTGTTTCATTAGCGGTTTCGAGGAAGTCTGGGGGTATGGTTAATTGCTCCTTTCTTTTAAACATTTTGTGTAAGGCTAATTTTCTCCCGAAGAGGTTGACGTCTTTGACCCAGTCAAAGAGGTTCAGATTGCAGGATGGGGTGAAAGAGAGTCCTTTCTTTAAAACTAGTTCCTGTGCAGATGTTAGTGTAGTGGATGAAAGGTTCACTATTGCAGTTCATTCAGTATCTTCTCCTTCTCCTCGCCTGCTCCTCCCTCTGTAACCCCAGACCTCTCGGTCTCTTAGCCTGTCCGTGTCATCTCCTTGTGTTGCGCCTCGTCCTCTGCTGTTCCCACCCCCTGACCAGTTCGGGTTACCTCTAAAAAAGTCCCGTCTGCTACTGGTCGTGCTAAAGTCT
Organism: Ascaphus truei; assembly: GCF_040206685.1. Classification (NCBI taxonomy): domain Eukaryota; kingdom Metazoa; phylum Chordata; class Amphibia; order Anura; family Ascaphidae; genus Ascaphus; species Ascaphus truei. Next base: position 515,158,278 of record NC_134483.1, on the reverse strand, counting down.
GTTCGAGTGGTGTCACTTCCTCATTCTCGGAATTTTCCCACTCCGTGGAGGTATCATGGTAATCTTTAGTTTTATTATTTTTTGGAATTTTGTATATTTTGCCTGTCTTGAAGTCGTCAGTATCTCTCATGAGTTTCTTGTGTTTCCTTGCTTTGATATCTTTAGTAAACTTTTCAATGTTTTTTTTGAGTTTACTCTCAAGATCTTTATAATCTGGATTATTTTCCCAAACATTGGTGTTATTGAGTTCTACATTCAGGTCTATAGTAGCCTGTTCCAGTCTCTTAGTCTCATAGTCTACAAGTAGTGCAAAAAGCTCCTTGGAGCAGTTGGACAGGGTGTTTTCCCACTTTTTCTGGAAAACTTCATCATCTACCCTAAATGATGGGAATAGATTGATGCGTAAGCCTCTTGGTATCAATTCTTTAGTGATATAGTTTCTTAGGCTCAATGTTTCCCATACTAGGCGCGTTTCTTTTTTATAACATCTTACCAGGTTGTTAAAAAATGATTTAATGTTTGCCGGTGGGGTTGTTACCCCTTCAGCAAAATCCTCTGTAAACAGCTGTTCTGCTTCCAGGAAGCGCTCTCTAAATTCTATCTTGGATGTGAGAAAACCTGTCATCCCTGGATTGGCGGGCTGGGGTATAGGAAAGAACAAAAAGTTCACACTGTATAATCACTGGGGGGAGGGGGAGAGCTCCCACATGTAAAGCTGGAAGGAAACTACATTTCCCAGCATGCATATTGGGGAGCTGTGCATACTCCTTAATGACGTGGAGCCCTCCCATTGGTCAGTCTGCTCCTTGGCTTGGGGAGGTAGGAGATGATGCGGCCCGTTGTCCTGGTTACCAGATGCTGCTTCCTGCAGGAGACTCACGCTGCCACTTCTGCTTCTGAATCAGAGGTAGGAGCGGGGAACCCTGCACCCGGCCGCTCTAAGCACTCGCGCCGCCGTTCAGAGATGGAGAATATTGGACACATACATGTCCGGTATTACCTCTCATTTTTTACTGGACAGAGGGGCTAATTACTAGTCTGTCTGGTTTAAAACCGGACACATGGCAACCCTAGACACGCCTCCGCCAACCCTCCCCATCGCGCACGTCATAGAAATCTCAAAGGCCACGGGTCACTCAAGCTACAGCTAATTTGAAAACGAGAGGTAACTCTCAATGTATTACTTCCTGGTAAAATATTTTATAAATAAATAAATAAATAAATAATTGTTCAATACTGTTTCTTTAACATGTTATTTGGTTGTTACCTATTTATAAATCAGACGTCCATTATATACCGTATTTCCTCGATTGTAAGACGCACTTTTTTCCCCCTTTTTCACGTGGCTGAAATAGGACTGCGTCTTACAATCGATGTACTGAAGAAAGAAAAACAGCTAGGTGCCGCTGCTGGAGATGCAGCCGGATTTTCTGTTTGCAGCAAACATGGTTGCGATCACGGCCCCTCTCCTCCCCCTCGTGCAGAGAGATATGCCGGCCAGGTCTTCTGCCCCCCTCCCCTCCATGCAGAGATATCACGGCCCCTCCCCCCCTGTCCTCCGTGCAGAGAGATATGCCGGCCGGGTCTTCTGCCCCCCCCCCCCTCTCCTCCGTGCAGAGAGATAACGGCCCCTCCTCCTCCATGAGGTGCAGAGAGTTCAACGGAGATGCCGGGCGGGTCTGTCATTGCCCAGCCCCCCTCCTCCCCCCTGTCAAATCTCTGTGTGAGCTGCACGTGCTGAAGGAGCTGTGTGTATCTCTGTGTGTGTGTATCTCTGTGTGTGTGTGTGTATCTCTGTGTGTGTGTGTGTATCTCTGTGTGTGTGTGTGTATCTGTGTGTGTGTATCTCTGTGTGTGTGTATCTCTGTGTGTGTGTATCTCTGTGTGTGTGTATCTCTGTGTGTGTGTATCTCTGTGTGTGTGTATCTCTCTGTGTGTGTGTGTGTATCTCTGTGTGTGTGTATCTCTGTGTGTGTGTATCTCTGTGTGTGTGTATCTCTGTGTGTGTGTGTGTATCTCTGTGTGTGTGTGTGTGTGTATCTCTGTGTGTGTGTGTGTGTGTGTATCTCTGTGTGTGTGTGTGTGTGTGTATCTCTGTGTATGTGTATCTCTGTGTGTGTGTGTGTGTGTATCTCTGTGTGTGTGTGTGTGTGTATCTCTCTGTGTGTGTATCTCTTTGTGTGTGTGTGTGTATCTCTGTGTGTGTATGTGTATCTCTGTGTGTGTGTATCTCTGTGTGTGTGTATCTCTGTGTGTGTGTGTGTATCTCTGTGTGTGTGTGTGTATCTGTGTGTGTGTATCTGTGTGTTTGTGTATCTCTGTGTGTGTGTATCTCTGTGTGTGTGTGTATCTCTGTGTGTGTGTATCTCTGTGTGTGTGTATCTGTGTGTTTGTGTGTATCTCTGTGTGTGTGTGTGTGACCTTCCCTCCTATCCCTCCCCCCTTCCCTCCTATCCCTCTCCCCCATCCCTCCTATCCCCCCCTGCCTCTCCCCTCTTCCCTCCTATCCCTCTCCCCCTTCCCTCCTATCCCTCTCTTCCCCTTCCCTCCTATCCCGCTCCTACCCCCTACCCCTCTCTCTCCCCTGCTCCTCTCTCCCCCCTTCCCTCTCCCCCTTTCCCTCTCCCCCCTCCCTCTCTCTCTCCGCCCCCCTCTCTCTCTCCCCTCTCTCTCCCCCCCTCTCTCACCCCTCTCTCTCTCCCCCTCTCTCTCCAACCTCTCTCTCCCCCCTAGCTCTCTCTCCCTCCCTCTCTCTCCCCCCTCTCTCTCCCCCCTCTCTCTCCCCCCTCTCTCTCTCCCCCCTCTCTTTCTCCCCTCTCTCTCTTTCCCCCCAATTTTTTTATATTAAATCAAAGGTGCGTCTTAGAATCGATGGCGTCTTAGAATCGAGGAAATAGGGTATAATATTTTCTCATACCTCTTGTTTTTCTATATTTTGTGACTTTAAAGCAGGCTTGCACAACATACGGCCCGCGGGCCGCATGGGGCCCGCCTGGACTCCCTATGCGGCCCGCGATAAGCCCGCAGAGCCTGTTAGTCAGAGCAGGAAGTGAGGTTCCTGCTGCCAGGGACCAAGATGGCTTCCCCCCTCCAGCCATGCTCCACAGTGAAAGGTAGGCCACCCCCCCCCTGCAGCTGCTCCTCAGAGCTAGTGTCAGTGTGGCAGTGTGGCAGTGTGGCAGTGTGGCAATGTGGCAGTGTGGCAGTGTGGCAGTGTGTCGCTGTGGCAGTGTGGCAGTGGCAGTGTGGCAGTGGCAGTTTGTCAGAGTGACAGTGTGGCAGTGGCAGTGTGTAAGTTGAAGTGGCAGTGTGTCAGAGTGGCAGTGTGGCAGTGGCAGTGTGGCAGTGGCAGTGTGTCAGTGGCAGTGGCACAGTGTCAGTGTGTCGGTGTGTCAGTGGCAGTGTGGCAGTGTCAGTGTGTCAGTGGCAGTGGCAGTGTCAGAGTGGCAGTGTGGCAGTGTGTCAGTGTCAGTGTGGCAGTGTCAGTGTGTCAGTGTGTCAGTGTGTCAGAGTGGCAGAGTGGCAGTGTGTCAGTGGCAGAGTGGCAGTGTCAGTGGGGTGATGTGAGGTGAGGTGCAGGGGCAGAGTGAGGTGAGGTGCAGGGGGTGGTGAGGTGCAGGGGAGTGAGTGAGGTGAGGTGCAGGGTGGGAGGTGTAGTGGGGTGATGTGAGGTGAGGTGCAGGGGGGGAGGTGTAGTGGGGTGATGTGAGGTGAGGTGCAGGGGGGAGGTGTAGTGGGGTGATGTGAGGTGAGGTGCAGGGGGGAGGTGTAGTGGGGTGATGTGAGGTGAGGTGCAGGGGGGAGGTGTAGTGGGGTGATGTGAGGTGAGGTGCAGGGGGGAGGTGTAGTGGGGTGATGTGAGGTGAGGTGCAGGGGGGGAGGTGAGGTGCAGGGGGAGGTGTAGTGGGGTGATGTGAGGTGCAGGGGGGTAATGTGAGGTGCAGGGGGGAGGTGAGGTGCAGGGGAGTGATGTGATGTGAGATGCAGGGGGGAGAGTGATGTGAGGTGAGGTGCAGGGGGGGAGGTGCAGAGGGGGTGAGGTGCAGGGGGGTGGGATGTGTGTGGTCTGCAGGGGGGTATTGTGTATTATGTGGACGGGGAGTATTGTGTATGGGTGAGGGGGAGAGATGGGGGTGTGAGATAGAGGGTGAGTCTCGCAAAGGTTGATGATGAGGGGTGCAGGGGGAGATATATGAAGATGATGAGTGCTGGGGGAGATATCGGCTGATGAGGGGTGCTGGGAGAGATATGGGGATGATGATTTGCTTGGAGAGATTGATGAGGGGTGCTGGAGGAGATATGAGGAGGATGATGATGATGATGATGATGAGAGGTGCTGGAGGAGATATGAGGATGATGATGATCATGATGAGAGGTGCTGGGGGAGATATGATGATGATGATGATGATTGATGATGATGATGATGATGATGATTTTACCCGTGCGGTCCGAATCTGTTTTTCTTGGAGCAGTTCGGCCCTTCTCGCTTTACAAGTTGTGCAGGCCTGCTTTGAAGGTAGATGTACCAGTGCTGGATGTATGTATATCTTTATATATGTATAGCACTTCACACTAGCAATAGATGCAACAAAATAACATGAGATGTAATACTGTACATTAGGAAAATGAGTCCCTGTCCAGAAGAGCTTGCAATTTATGTGGTATGTTGGGAGAATTTGCAGAGACAGTAGATAGAAAGGCAAAAGGTAAGGGTGTGCAAGGGGTTATGGTAAGTACATACTACAGTATGTCGTATCTATAAACAACACATACATCATTATATCCCCCCAAAAAACAATACTTATCACACTTGCAGATACAAGCTAAGAAGCTATAAACGCATCACAACATTTTTATTCAAGTTAGTTATATTTCTCTCTTTTTCTGAAAGACTGCTTTTTTTTTGTAGACACGACAAAATAAAGTAATTGCAGATGCTAGGAAACTAAGAAGGAAAGATATCACAATGTAGACAAACAGTGCACGCACTTAAGTTCTCATTACCACATTCCCAGGACTACTTCACTTTTTGAAGTTTCAGACTCCCAGCGTGTTGAGCACCAGAGTCCTTCAGCCCAGCTCTGCTCATAACATCCAAGAAAAGCGGGTTTCACATTTGAACAAAAGAGTATAGTTTTCAAAACTCTGATTGAAAACTCGGGTGGCTTTTCATCAATCCCAAATATTTTTTCACACATTCCGTGACACTCTCTTCACATTTCTTTGTCACAGGCAGCCAACAACTAAGCTGGTATTTGGCACATGATTATGTATTTACTGCACAACTACATCAGGCTTCTGTTGCGGAAGAATAGCTTTACAAAAACACCAGAATGGGCTCTGCTATTTTTTTTGTGTGCGTCCATTGTGCAAAAAAATGTCATCTCTGTTTGCACAGAGAAGCAAGAAGAATTAAATGCACGGAAAAAAAAAGAGAAGCTTACTCTGCCTCAGAAGCTGTTTGCTCTGAAACACCACGAAATGCAGATTAACATCTTGGCACACAGGAGTTCAAGCGAGGTCCTGAGACTGTCTCTTGAGCAGATTTGCCAAGTAGAAAAGACAGAAAGGTATTCATGTGATAGACAAAATTATTTAAAAAAAAACAAAAAAATGGGTTGCAAAACAGAGAAAAAAAACGACACAGAAAGGCTCGGCAGTGTTTGCAAAATAACATCTTAAGTTGCATATATTTATTTATCTCTTTTTTCTTTTTTAAACTTATATTTTTATTTAGATTTTTCAAATATAAATGGGAAGGGGAGGGGTACATAAAGAAAAAGAAAAAAAGGGGGGGGGGGCAACAACTTTGTAACAAAATTCTTGCAGTCAACAACCATCACATTACATAGCGGATAACAGTTTATAAACAGCATGTCATTCTCTCCTCACTCCCAGATCCTCTTTTCTATTAAAATCATATCCTTATCCCACATCCCAGGGATCCCAAACTTTCTTGTGGTATGGTTCAGAAATGGGGTGAGTCTCTCCATTAGTTGGACCTCATTAACCCTTCTAATAACCTCTCTTCTGGAGGGCGGGAGTATTTTCTTCCACGCTGCTGCTACAGCGCATCAAGCCGCCGTTAGGGTATGCAAATTCAATATAACTGTGTAATGATTCACATCATTCATGGGCTTAGCCAGAATAATTAAAACTGGATCTAGCGGCATCTTGATCCCCGTCACATCTTCTATCAATTTCAAAACTGTCCCCCAATGTCTCTGCATTACTGGAAAGTAGCACCAAGTATGAGCTAGATCCCCTATCTGCCACAACCCCTCCAGCATCTATCAGTAGACTCCGGAAACATTTGCTTTAACCTTTTGGGGTGTAATACCAGCGTAACAGGATTTAATAAATATTCTCTTTCGTTACTGTTCATATAGAGGTTTTACCTGCATTATCCCAAATATCTTCCCAGTCCTCTCTTTTTATTTCGGTATGGAAGTCCAGAACCCACTGATCCATATATTTATGGGCCGGGGTATCCTTTTCAGGGATTAAACCCTGGTAGAGAGATGAAATCAGACCCTTTAGGTATTTTTTTTGTTTTGCATAGATCTTCGAATCGTGTGTATCTAGGGAATTCCTGCTCATAGAAACCCTGCCGGACAAAATGACGGACCTGTATATATTTGGACATTTCAATTAGAGGTAGACCGTATTTTCTCATCAATTCCTCAAAGGACACCAGCTTGTCTTTTTCTAATATTTCTAGAATCTTTTTCTTAATTTAATATTTCTAGAATCTTTTTCTTAATTTCTAGAATCTCTCTATGTCTACAGGTTTCAAAACACTGACCCTAGAAACCCAGCAGGAACCCATGATTACCAAACATGGGTGTAAGTCTGGCATAAGTTGACATAACTTTATATTTCCTTTTTGCCAGCTGCCAGATTTTCAGGGTGAATCCAATTACCATCGGGTCAGACTGTGTCCCAGTAACGACCCTGGGGCTCGACCACAGCAAAGAAGGCAGACCGACCAGGCTTTTAAGTGAGCTCTCCAAGTCCACCCAAGCATAGGACCCACTGGAGAGTGCCAGTACACATTTGTCTTAGATCTGAGGCTATATAAAATATTAAAATATTTGGTACTGCCAAACCACCTCCTACCTTAGACTCCAACATAATTGATATGGCTACTCTTAGTTGTTTATGTTTCCAAATAAATTGCATAATTCGATTTTGAATTTCTTTTATATTTGTATGTGGGACTGATATTGGTAGTGTCTGTAAATAGTACAGAACTCTCGGGAGGATATTCATCTTGACCGCAGATATATGCCCTAACCTGGAGATACAATGAGAATTCCAGGCCTGTAGACCTTTTCTTATCCTAGAGAAAAGCTCAGGATAGTTATAGTTATATAGTGAATTGTAGTCTCTAGTGAGGTGAATCCCTAGATATTTAAAATGGGTCTTTTGCCACTTGTAGTCAAAATGACCTTTGAGAACCTCAACCTCCCTTTCCGTTAACGTTAAATTTAGTGTTTCCGACTTTCCTACATTGACTTTATATCCTGATAATTCTTCAAAGCCATGGAGGGTGGATTGTAAATTTGGGAAGGACACCAGGGGGTTAGATATGCTAAGAATAATATCATCCACAAAGAGTGATATTTTATAGCACTCATCTTTTATTTGAATCCCTTGTATATTTGGGGAAGTTCTGATTGTTGCTGCGAGAGTCCCATTCTTAATTATTATTAAGTTCCTCTCCCACCCTGGAATCTTCAAAGTATCTGTCGGTGTCTGATAAAGTGCACGGACCCCTTGTAAAAAAAAAAATTTCAAATGCCTCTAATTTTTTATCCAGAAAATCCAATCTTATCCTTTCAAACGCCTTCTCCACATCCAGACTCAACAACACTGTCTTCACTTTGGATTTATGAACTTGTTCAATCACATTACTAATTTTCCTTGTGTTATCCGACGCCTGGCGTTCGCTCACAAAACCCACTTGATCATAATGGACTAATCTAGGAAGTACTGGGTTAAGGCTGTTAGCCAGAAATTTTACTATAAATTTTCAGATCCGTGTTAAAGCTGCAGTTCAGACTTTTTTTTTTTTTATTTATTTTTTTACTTCAATCGTTTCATGTGGGCAATCTCTAATTACCTAAAGAACTGCATAGCTGCCGGTCAATTCGTTCTCCGTCTATTGATCGTCAAAGTTTGGTGACATCTTTAAATATGGGGAATGTAAATCGTTGCTATAGGAACAAGCATGCTTGTTAAAATAGAATACAAGAAAATTGGTCTTTCAAAGTTGTTGTTTTTTAAAACAGAAAATGCTAAAAGTATTTTTTCTTACTACAGAACTGATTTATTAAAAAAAAAACACATGCAGGATATTGCCTGAACTGCAGCTTTAAGCAGTGAAATTGGTCTGTAGCTACCACAACATAGGGAGTCATTACCCTCTTTAGAGATCCCCACTATATTAGCTTTCGTCATCTGTGAGGGGAATGGTTTTCCGCTAAGAAATCGTTAAATAAATCTAATAGACATGGTCCTAGGATTCCTATAAAGTTTTTATAATACAAATTTGAAAAACCATCTGGGCTAGGTGCCTTTGCCGGCTTCAATGAGCTAACCGCCCTTACTAGCTCTATCTGAGTTATTTTTGCATTTAAAATTTTATGGTCTTCTTCTGTCAGTTTTAGGTTGCAATCTCTAAAATAATCCTCAAATTGGGACAGGTCCGGGATTTTAGAATTTGGGTCTGAGTTACTGTATCTAGATTATAAAGGTCCATATAGAATTTAGCAAATTCCTCTGCTATCTTAGAGGGGTTGTATGTCACTTCTCCTGATTTCATTCTAATAGCAGGAACCAAAGTTCTTGACCTAATCCCTCTGAGTTTATTTGCCAATAATCAGTCCGCCTTGTCTCTTTTATCATAGTACATCTGTTTAGTCCACTTCAGGGCCTTCTCTACATCTTCTAATTGCAACCTCTTGAGCTCTACTCTTGCCTGACTCAACATTTTATAAACTTTCCTCAACAGATTTTTTTTGTGTGTGAGTATGCTAAGTGTTCTATTATTTCCGTTAACATTTTTTGTCTCTCTATTTTTTTCTCTTTCTATGTGATGCTATTGAAATAAGATGTCCTCTGATCATGGCCTTGTGTGCCTCCTATAATATTGCTGTTGATTCTACAGATCCGTTATTAATATGGAAGTAATTTTTAAGCGTCTCTCCAAATTGAGAGGGGAGGGAAAAAACCGAGAGTAAACAAGACAATTATGAAAAGGACCACTCGATCGGGAGGCCTAGCGGTACCTTGCCTGTTATCTTACTATAAAGCGGCGCAATTGTGTCAACTCACACAATGGCAGATCAACCCAGCATTGAAAAGATGGGTGGATCTGGAGAAATCGGTCTGCTCCCCATTGGAGTTAGACAATCTGCTGTGATTACCTAAAACAGCCATTAAATGGGCTGACCGGCCGCTTTCCTTGATGACCAACTCATTATCAATTTGGGAGGCCGCAAAATTTAAATATACCTTAACGTCCAAACACTCACTGATGTCCCCGTTGTGGGGCAACCCCGACTTTGCGCCAGGGCTAGCAGAACACACCTCAGGGATCTGGAAACAAGGTAGATATATTCGACTCAGAGACCTGGAGGGGATACCAAATAAAATCAAATCATTTGAACAACTCAGATCCGAGAAAAACATCCCACATTCCGAATTTTTCAGATACCTCCAGATCAGGGCGTACTTTAACAAGCACACGCCATACCTGCCATTATCCAAATTTTAAAAGCTTTGTCTGACAGAAACAGACACACAGGGACTTACATCGCAGATTTATGGAGAAATAGTGGGTTCTGGGAATGCACAACAAGAGCAAAAACTAGCTTATCAAATAAGGTGGGAGGCGGATCTGGGGGAAGCCCTGGAAGAGGAGGACTGGTCGGCCATAATAGAGGCGGCAGCCAAAAGCTCTATCTGTACGACTTTGAAGGAAAATGCATATAAAGTATTGATGAGATGGTACCTCACCCTGCTGAAATTATCAAGGCTTATGCCAGGATACTCCCCACTGTGTCCAAAACAGTGTGGAGCATCGGCCGACCTGTTGCACATGCTGTGGTCTTGCCCTCGAATCTCACCTATTTGGGAAGAAATTAGAAATTGGATCCAGAGGATTTTTGACCTCACAATTCCCCCGGACCCGTGGCTGTTCCTTTTGAATAGACCATGGCCGGGTCTCTCTAAAACTGGAAATAAATTAGTTGCACATTTCGCAACAGCAACGAGGTGCGAGATTGTAAGGATGCAGGAGGCACGCCGTGCACGGCGTGCTCCTTACTCACCCGCGGCTCTGTCTGGGTCTCCCGCGGCTCGCATAGACTCCTTTCCCATGGCGCCAAGCTCCGGTCCTCCTATGCGCACGTGCGCACATCAAGTCTCCTCTTCTGCCCTCGGTTCAGGGCGTGGGTCTGCGCACACAGCTGCAGACACTGCCACAGGGAGGCGCGGCCACACAGGGGCGCACCAACCCTTTAAAGAGACAGTACCCTTTTTCAATGCCAATATACAATGCACCAATACTTCTAGGATTTATAGCTCCTCCTCCAGGAACTCATCTAGACCTATCCCTGTCTCAGCCTGGCCCATTCACACACCCCCACCTTGCTACTCGGCTATTGGTTCCTCATACCTACATAAACCCTCCAGATTCATTAACTCATCGGCTGAGCATAGAACCAGTTGTTCTCATCACTCTCTGCCTCCCTAGTTCTGTTCCACAGATTTCCTCGTGTACCAAACCGGCTTCTGCTACGTCTTCCTGCACCTCTGGCATCCCGAACTCGGCATACGGCATCACGACTCTCCTCATCTCTGGCATTCGGATTCTGGCTTACGGTAAACGACAACGTCTCTCTCTCTAACCCTGGACTTGGCTACCGCACCCTCTACCATCCGTACCTCTCCTACCCCGATCCCGGAATCCCAGACCATTCTTCAATCAAGACGTGCCCTCGTGGCTGTGGGTGGCGTAATTACATTTCCCACCTCAGCACCGCGGTCCCGTCTCGTTTGTGGTGAGCACATCCTGACAGAGATCGCAGCTATGTGGAAACAGCCTGAGATCCCAAATATCCCCAAGATTCGAAATCGAATGTGGTACATATGCCAGATGGAAAAATTAACGAGCTTAGTTAATGACACTGGTGCCAAATATCTAAAAGTCTGGTCGCCTTGGTGGGAACAGGCAGATATCCCGGGGGTGGTGGTCACCACAATTTGGCAATGATAGTTCAAAATGCATTTTCACTCAAAGGACGAGAACATCGCAGTGGGCTGCCTGGCAACACACACGGGGAAGCAATAGAACATAACTGACAAGAGCTGAGGGAGGATGCAAATCGCGATCTGAACACTAACCCGATTACAAAGCCTAGAGAGGCCCGCGCCCCCGGGGTCATTAACCCCCCCTTCCCCATCCCCCCCATCCTTATTTTATTTTACCCATAAGCGCCATATTCTAAATTTACCACATAATGTAAAACCGGAGTTACAACTATGCTCAGCCTACACAGGTACTCAGGAGAGTTCTTAGGTATCACATTGGAATGTTATATCTGAGATCTTTATTATATATGAAATGTGAGACTATATGTACTGAAAACTCTTTCAATAAACTCAAAGTTGAAAAAAAAAATCCATTTGTCCCTCGTTGGGTGCATAAATATTTACTAATGTAATCTGTTGGCCTGAGAGGAGCCCGTGAACCACAAGGGACCTCCCTCCTTCATCTCTCTTGATTTCCAGTGGCTGGAACGGAATACCCTGTTTTATCAGTATCGCCATCCCCTCCTTTTTTTGCTAGTAAAAGATGAGTAAAATGCTATAGGGCAGGCCTGCATAACTCCGGTCCTCGAGACTGGAGTTTACAGACCTGCTATAGTGTATATCCCTCTGAAAGTTTTCGGGGGCTCCTGGGTGTCAAAATGTGTCTCTTGTAGAAAAACAAAATCTGCTTTCAGAGTCCTTAATTCTTTTAGGGCCAATCTGCGCTTCCCATTGTTATTAGGGCCTTTAACATTCAAGGACACTAACTTCAATAATGCTTGACTAGTCATTCCCAATGTCATGTCTCTCTCTCATGGGAAAGTTGTGAACAGAGATCATTAATGGTTGTGATGAACAGGTGGGGGTAGAAAATAAACTAAGGGAACTTTCCCCCTCCAGGAACTTGGATAACAACAGAAATAAAACACCAAAAACAAAAATTAAACCGTAGAGAAAGATGAGTGTAACCAGCCACTCATCCCAATTTTGCGGCCAGACCCTACTGGCCTGGCGGGCATATGGCCCTACTGGGGGCGACCTGACGTCGGGCATACAGGGCTTCTACCCACACCACACACCCCGCCTTCCTCTATTCTGAATCCCCTGATCACACCTTCATCCGAGCCATTGCCAGGGCCTGTAAACAACACGGTTGCCGTTGTTAATCAACTGATCAGCAGACCAGCTTCCAGGATATAGATGGTAGACTCCAAATCGCTGATAAAACAGTCCCTGCAAAGGTTATAAGGAATAGAAAATGGAAACAAGGGGAAAAAAACAGAGAGGGGAAGCAAACAAAATTATAGGCACATTTGGTCTTAAATCTTTTATTTCCGGGCAACCGCACCCTCAGCAGATCAATCGTCATCTGTGTTGTCGCCCCGAGGTCTTCGGTGCTGACCCGATTCCTCCCTGGGGGTCAGATTTAATGTATATTCATGAAAACAAAAGAATGCACAGTATGTAGGGTATTCCATGAAGCATTACAGAAATACACCCACAAACAGCAAACTTGACACCCTCCACAATTCAATATGCCATTTTGTTCTCCAATGCAACTACAACACACATCACTGCGAAATGTTCAAATAACTAGATTGGTCATCACTCGAGTCTAGGTGCAAAGTTCACCTTTCCAGTCTTGCCTTCAAATACTTTCTGGGCAAGCTACCCATCTATCTGAACAAGCTCCTCACCCCTACCACATGCAGCACTTATCATCTGAGAACAGACTCCAAAAGACTGTTCATGGTCCCAAGGCTCAACAAAGTATCCAGCCGCTCCTTCTCTTACCGTGCACCCCAAAACTGGAACAACCTACTGGAGACTCTCACATCCACTACCAGTTTAAGGTCTTTCAAAACTAAGGTTGTCTCACATTTTAATCTGGTCTGTAACTGTTTCATAAGCCTATAATATATATATTTTCTTTAACTGTACATGCAATGTCTTGTATATAATGTATACCCTGTTCATTTATGTAATTGTAATTGCAACCATGTACAGCTAAACCCCGTTATAACGCGCCTCATTATACCGTGATTCGGTTATAACGCGGTTTTCCCGTGGCTCCCGTTTTAAAAAATAAATAAATAAATAAATAATTTTTTTTTTTTCATTTTTTTTTTGCACACTGCACACACTGCACACACTCACTGACACACACACTGCCACACTGCACACACACTGCACACTGCACACACACTGCTCATTGCTCACACTGACACACTGCACACACACTGCACACTGCACACACACTGCACACTGCACACACACTGCTCATTGCTCACACTGCACACACTGACACACTGCACACACACTGCACACACACTGCACACTGCACACACTGACACTGCACACACACTGCACACACACTTCACACACACTGCTCATTGCTCACACTGCACACACTGACACACTGCACACACACTGCACACACACTGCACACTGCACACAATTATTATATAGAAATAAACAGACAACTGCACTTTAACAGATGTATTTTGCCTGTACAACGTCTTGTGACTTTTGTTTCACAAAGTTAAGGGGGTGGGAAGTCATTGTGCTGTGGGGGTTGGGGGGGTGGCGGGGCCCTGCGCTGCGGCTACGGCGGGCCCTGTACTGCGGCGGGGGGGGGGGGGGGGTTAGCGGTCTGTGTGTGTGAGTGCGAGTGCCTGTCTGTGTGTGTGTGTGAGTGCGTGAGTGCCTGCATGTGTGTGCGCGCGTGTGTGTGTATGAGTGCGTGAGTGCCTGTGTGTGTGTGTGTGTGTGTGTGTGTATGTATGAGTGCTCCAGCCCGAGTCCGTGGAGGGAGGGGGGGGGAGAGTAGCGGGTCCCTCCTGCAGCCAGTGGAGGGAGTGGGGGGAGAGTAGCAGCTCCCTCCTGCAGTCCGGGGAGGGGGGGGAGAGTAGCAGCTCCCTCCTGCAGTCCGGGGAGGGGGGGAGAGTAGCAGCTCCCTCCTGCAGTCCGGGGAGAGGGGGGAGAGTAGCGGGTCCCTCCTGCAGCCCGTGTAGGGAGGGGGGGGGAGAGTAGCAGCTCCCTCCTGCAGTCCGTGGAGGGAGGGGGGGGAGAGTAGCGGGTCCCTCCGCTCAAGCCACGCCCCCCCTCCCTGTCAAACCTCCCACCTCCCGCTCCGGCTCTTACACTTACTTACACACACACTCAGACACTTACACACACTCACAGACACTTACACACATGCGAGGGCCCTATGCTGCGGCGGGGGGGGGGGGTTAGCGGTCTTCCGGAGACTGCTTACCTGTCTCCAAAGCTCTCTCAAGTGGCTCTACACAGACGGGGGGTGGGGTCGGAGCAGAGGAAAGGCCGCGACCAGCACCACCACCCACTCCCCCCCTCCTCCCGCGCAGGCAGCGGGAGCGCCAGGGACAGCGGTGGGGAGAAGAAACCCCCCGCTACCACCTCCATGCAGGCAGCGGGATCTGAGGTAAGCGGCGACCTGAGGGACATCCCCGCTCCCATCTCCTGCCCCGCGGGCTGTCACGCGGTGACAGGGGGAAGCGGGGACAGGAGGGACATCCCCGCTCCCATCTCCTGCCCCGCGGCCTGTCCCGCGGTGACAGGGGGAAGCGGGGACAGGAGGGACATCCCCGCTCCCATCTCCTGCCCCGCGGGCTGTCCCGCGGTGACAGGGGGAAGCGGGGAGCGGAGGGACATGCCCGCTCCCATCTCCTGTCCCGCGGGATGAATATGCGCTAAAGCGCGGCGGCCATTTTTTTCCCGCGACCCCGTTAGTAACGCGGTGGTCTCGGGGTGGACCCCGAGACCCGCGTTATAACGGGGTTTAGCTGTATTATTTGTCTTAACTCTATGCCCAGGACATACTTGAAAACGAGAGGTAACTCTCAATGTGTTACTTCCTGATAAAACATTTTATAAATAAATAAATAATATACCTCTAGATACGCTACATCGATGACATCCCTGTCCTATGGAAAGGAACTAAAGAACTCTTCCATGAATTTATAAAAATACTAAATGCCAACACCCAGTTCCAGTGCTAGAGTACTCTGCTTACCTGCCCCACACCTCTGGATTGCCCTGGATTGTTCTTTTTTTCCTAATTACATGAAATTTCACAATGAAAGGCATTTATCCATAAACTGTTAAAAGGAAAACACATATATATTGTCTTTAAAACAGTGAATTTCAACAAACACCACACAGGTGAAACTTGTGAATACATATGCGGTTAAATCAATACTTTACAGCCTAGCTAATGGTCTAATCCAGGGGTGCACAAAAAATTTCCAGGGAGGGCGTGGCGGCTACAGAGGTCCCGCACTCTCCTCCAAGACATTTAAATTAAATGCCGGGGAACCGCGTGAGGCTTCTGCAACTTCTCCTACCTGGTCTTTGGTGATGGGTTGCCATGGTAACCCGACATCAAATGATACAGTGGGGTCACGTGACATCGCGTTGCCATGTCAACGTGACATCATATGACCCCGCCATGTCATATGACGCTGGAGCCGGGCGGGGGGGGTGGCGCGAGCCAGGAGGTGAGCGCAGGATCAAAACCTTGTGCACCCCATAGTCTAATCAATACTAGGGAACTATATCCTTCTCACTATTAACACTTTAGGTAACTGATCAAAGTTTGCCATTTAGGCTAAGGCCCCGCTCCCTCAGTCAGCGCGTCCGCACTGCAGACAGGCGGTGTGTAGGGAGCGGTAGATACAAATTTTCTGCCTCTCGCGCATCACCCCTCCCTCCTCCCGAGCCGGCCAAAAGTTAACAAAAAAACCAGGACACACACCCGCAGCTCCTTCCCTGCTCTCCTACACACACACACACACACACACACACACACACACACACACACACACACACACACACACACACACACACACACACACACACACACACACACACACGCAAATACACAGGCAAATACACACAGGGGGGTGAATCAGAGCAAGGGGGGAATCGTAACGGGGATCGGAGCTGAAGGGGGAAATCGGAACGAGGATCGGGCAGAGGGGGGAATTGTATTGGCTGCTGGGATGTCACGTGACGCGACATTGGCCAAAATCACATGCTCCTTGTAGCTCCGGCTGGCTGACGCGTCACAGCACGCAGTCAGCCACGCTGGAAGGAGCCAGCGGGGGCACCTAGAACGGGAGCAAGCAGCTGGTGGCCCGCGGCCGCAGCGGGACCAATGCCTTAGCATAAAGTTTCAGAATCTGTTGGAAATGTCACTAATAAATGGCTTTTCATAACAAGCCCATAGCAGCTTTCTCTTGGATATAATATCTAATCAAATATGATATGTATACGAGTACTGATCTCATCAAACTAGATAGACAATTAGCCTAACTTTTTCATCCAACACAGCAGTAACTGTCTGGATTTACATCAAACAGCAAGCAAATAGTAATTCCCTATTTTTGTATTAATATTGAAGCCAATATAATACATACACATGTACAAATCTCATAAGATTTATTTCCTAAGGCCTGAGTATACCCCCTGATACTTTTAAGTTATTTTATTCGTTTTTGCGACAATCTATGTATGTGTTAAGATTTTAATATTGAGTTATAATTAAAAGTTAGTTTTACTAGTACATTCATTACACCACTAATCTTGTTCTTTGGAGGTATTGATAATGAGCGAGGCAAAAGGGATCTCCCTGCTCTCTTTTCTTTGATTTTCACTAAATATTGATTCTAGCCAGCACCTCCTCACTTTCTCTACTAGTATATGACATCCCTATGTCTGTGAAACAGGATTACTGCTATATCATAACATCAAAAGAATGGCCTGAAAAAAGAAACAAAGTTGGGAAATGCTAAATATTTTTTATCCACTTGGTGCTCAAAATCCTTTTGCTTTATCCAAAATGTTACCAAATACCATATTTCTGCCTGAAACCATTTAAAGAGCCAATGTTATAAGCGCCCGAGTTCAAACAATCTAGTTCCATTACAATATCAATGTCGAGTAATACATTGTCTAATTGCTCTTTCAAAATGTTCAGTAACTCAAATAGCAGTCACTTTTGGCTGCCCTCCCCCATGCTTTTTGACATTGTCAAGACAAGGGTGATCAAGAAAAGCCAGGAAAAAGTTCAGCTGCTGTATCACCTGTATCCCAACTAATACTGAGTTCTAAGTGCATGCTTATAGTTTGGGATTTAGTTACTGCAGTAGGAATACGATCATGTGATTGATGGTTGCTCTCCATTTCTTTAAACTAGCTGAAATGTGTCAGCGTATGTGACACATAAATAAAATGACAAACGAGATGCAATTAATACATCACATTATAATGTGTATTAAGTAATTCCCTCCACTCTCTGCTCCTACTGCCTGGTATACTGTAACAGCAGTTTCTACAGTGTGTAGAGTAAAAACAATTGAACCGGTATAATAATATTGTTGTTAAGGAATTCACATGATGGATGTCAATTTTTACATGAAACACCCTCTCTTGCAGGTTTATACAGAGTCCCAATGTGATATTTCTCTTTACATGCTGTGAGGTTTAAAGAGGCAATCCAAGCAGGTAATTGTTTTTTTTTTTAAACATAAGATTGAAGCACAGAGTCTCTAGAGCTGGACACCATTAATTTAAGCTCTGGGGACTCCCCGGCTTCTGGAGATAGTTACCGCCACAGGGTGTGCCAGTAGCAGCTTCGCTCGACCACCAGGGATCACACAATAGATGTTTTTGAAAGATCCTGTGCCCTGCGGGCCAATAGGAAGCCGTAATGTCATCCGGCGCAATTTCCTATTGGCTCACGGGATGGGAGAGCTTTAAAAAGCAGAGAGATTCCAGCATACCGTTTGGAGGTAAGTGTTTCTGGAAGCAGGGGTCTCTGGAGCTGTAATGAATGGGGTTCATCTCTGTATAACCCCTGCTAAAATCCCCTGTAAAAAAAAATTGCCCGCTTGGATTACTCCTCTAATAAATTACCCCCTGTATTTTTTGACAATTTTTTTGTAGTGGTCCCTATCATTGTGACCCAAATACATTTTTAGAAACTTTTAGTAACAAACATGACTCCATTTTCTTTAGCTGTTAAGTCACAACCCTGTAATGGATAACAGTTTGTGACATGTTTGTGTCCTAATTTCATGCATGTTTACAAAATATGAGATTTACCTTGCATGGTTACAATAGGTGCATTGTTACTAATCCTTTCTATGCAGTGCTCAGCCACTTGTGATTGGCTGTGGAGGACATTCCTGAGGATTTATGTTTGAACATCCTCTTACATTACACAGCCCTCAAAGAATGACATTAATCCTCAATTGCACAAACCCTGCAAATTCCACAAAAGCTCTTCTTCAGGAAAAAAGATAATGTTTAAGAGCTTGGTTTTTAATATGCTCCAAGACTGCTACAGTGGTATGATCACAAGGTGTAGAGGACACATTTTTTTTCTCGAAGGTGAAGTCGCATGTTGGTAAATAAATAACCCCCCAGAAGTCACATGTTTCTGTCTGTGTTTCCTTTAACTTATTTTGATCATTTGTAGTAGCAGAGATGTGTCACTTAGGATTTATCAGAATAGTTACATGGTTTAGTTTGTGCTGGTAGAGGCAGGTAGTAAACCCGGCAATATAGGAGTGTGGGTGAAAAAACTCGAAGAAGATGATCCCGAAAATGCATTATTCACAGACTCAGAATATTTCTATTTACTGTAGTACTACTTCACTACAGTATTTAAAAGACTGACCACATCTAGGTGTTGTACATAATAGATTGCTTTTTGACAGTTTCAAATTTAATTTTCAGTTATTTTCATGTGCTGCTCATTGATTTTGCTCACACCTACTATTCACTTTTCAATGCAGTGTTTGCTGCTGTGTGTATGGGTGTTCCATAGTCTCTTACTCTCAAGAAATCGTTTCAATGTAAAAAACTAGGATAGAGGCCAGTATTATTGGGAGACCATATATAATCCAGTCATATACAGTAGTTATGACAACACACTATAGCAGTTACTGTACATACTGTAACAAGAATACAACCAACCTCCCAGAAGGTACCATGAAAAGTTTGTTTAAATTCAGATTCTCATGCATGTATGTCTTTATTTATATATCGCCATTAATGTACATAGCGCTTCACAGCAGTAATACACGTGACAATCATATAAATAACACATCATACAAATAACACATTAAGGGAAGAAGTGCTTCAGATATAAAAGAAACATTTAAGAAAAGGAGTCCCTGCTCCGAAGAGTTGCAATCTAAGGTTCTTAGATTCAATGCTATGGTTCTTTCCAGTGATTATAAATTGGGGAACCTACTGTACATCAGATGCCCTCTTAGTTATTAAGAATAAATGTCTTAATAAAAATATAAAAGTAAGGATTAAACTTTTTTCTGTAACTGAACTTCAGTGAGGTCACTTAATTCTGGGTAGAGATATACAAACCTTTTGACTGAGTTCACAAACCATGCTAAATTGGTCACTTTTCATGAAACAAGTTTGCAAAACGGTCAGAGCTCAGTCTCAATAAGGTAAAAATTCCCCAAACCTTTCAATTCATTATGCTAACTCCCACCCAGAGCCTATAATTTAGGATTTGCTGGAGAAGAGAAGAGAAAAGGCTGGACGAATCACTTGCGGATTGGGACTGAGCTGCGATTCATTGATGTAATAGCAAGTTGATGGTGGGAACGTATTATGTCTGAGAAACTTTTAGCCTTTAAATGTTCTGCAAACTGATACGTCAGGAATTGATTTTGGTCAAAAAATTGTGAAAATGTTTGCAAATGCATTTTGGAAAGTGTTGCACATCTCTGATTCTGGGCATTATGGCATAGGTTACGGCATTTGTCAGTCTTCATGATCTGACAATTTGGAGGAATCAATCTCCCAATATAAGTATGTGTCTTGACACATAGAAAATATATTCTTCTTCTAGCCTCTGAGTCACTTCTTCTTCTAGCGGCATCAAAGGTTATATGAATAACAAAAGTGTTCAACTGTTAAGTAGAATTGAAGATGTTCTAAGGGCTAAAGTGGCTAAATTAGTAGTGTAAATGGGGTAACTGCAGTTTTGTATTGGCCTCAGGAGGCCCATCCATGGAGAAATCTGAGGGGCAGACAGTATTTATTGTTTTAATTACTGGTGACTGTATTTGAATGCACAGTATACACGGTTTATATACATACTGTACTAACTGATCATTCTTTGACCTGTAGATTTTATGTTCCAATTTCTGAGTGTAGCACTGTCTCCCCCCTCCTCCACCCCCCCTGGAAGATGTTGCTGCTGCTACAGGTGTTTGTGCCCCTATAGTGAACAGAAGGTGGAAGTCACGCTCCCGGAGACATCTTCATCCCGGTGCGCCTCCTCCACAGCACAGTACGTTGTGCTAGGTTCAATGATAGGTACCCAAGGGTCCTTAATGGTACGTTGTAAAGGCCCTGGCCCTAGACTTTCACCAGGATATATCTGGAAGAGTATATACTCCCTGCTGTCGCCTCGGGGAGAGCTTCTTCCCCCCATTACATAACATGTGTGCCCAAGGATCCCTGGGGTAGCATCAGGGGCCCTGGCCCGGCATCTTTTACTGTTGTTGCATCTGCTGCTATAAAGTCCCTTAAAAGCCTGTCCTGATCTCAGCAGCGCCTCCAATAGTAGCACTGTTTCCCCCCCCCCTATGGAAGATGTTGCTGCTGCTGCTGCTACAGGTGTAATAAAATATATTGTGTCCTGTCTTCTGTGTGCTAAAAGATGTAAGTTCCTCTTCTTCTGTCAGGGATGTAGTGAGAGTATAATTCACCTACCCTCACTAGCATCATTCTTGGCACACATTAGGAAAATTACTTTTAAAACTTTTACACACTACAAACATGCTCAGCTTTATCCCTTAGCTGGAGTATCCCCTGAACCCCTATACCAGGTTTGGGTACCTGGGCATGTATCTGGGTACCTCTACTATACTGGGGAACCCATGCTACACTAGGGACTCTGTATATAGCTGCAGATATAGTTTAACCCCTTCATATCCATTTACTATTTGAAATATATACACCCACAGGAGGCACTAAAATGTGTGTGAACACTAGCTCACTGTAAACCATGCATCAATAATCTGTTATAAAGATAAATGACAAAACAGTAGCAAGGAATGGTCAATGATAACACACACAAATATTAACACTGCTGACATAAATGGACCAATATAATAAATGGACAATAGAGCAATAGTGGTGTGAACCCCACAGAAACTGTCCCGGCTAGTTAGTAACTACACACCGTGGCAGAAAAGAGGGAAAGGGAAGCCCTACACACCAATATATACTAACCCTGTGGGGGGAGAGTGATGCAGCAGGATCGTGCAATCCACTAGGTCTGACCCTCAATAACATACCCCTACAACACATGGGGGGGAGAGGGGAGGGAGTAGAGGACAGAAAAGAGGGAAAGAGGACCCTGAGTAACTTATCTGTGCTGGCCCTGGAAACACGATCCTTTCAATCAGCCTGGGTAAGTGCCTCGTGGAGTGTGCAGCTGAAGGGAGCTCAAGCCGTGACACGATGAGGTCTGCTAGAAGCTGCAGGCATCCATGCTGGAAAGCGTGACATGTGACGTCATCACCCAGGCTGCCCCTGTGTGTAGTTACTAACTAGCCGGGACAGTTTCTGTGGGGTTCACACCACTATTGCTCTATTGTCCATTTATTATATTGGTCCATTTATGTCAGCAGTGTTAATATTTGTGTGTGTTATCATTGACCATTCCTTGCTACTGTTTTGTCATTTATCTTTATAACAGATTATTGATGCATGGTTTACAGTGAGCTAGTGTTCACACACATTTTAGTGCCTCCTGTGGGTGTATATATTTCATATAGCGCTCCAGTGACGTCATACATCACAGTTAGCCCCTACTGCCTTGTACCATAGGCATAGGTTTAGCGCTTTCTGTTATTCATAGTGCTTATGTTTATTGCTCCATTTTTTGGATCACATTCTGGCAATTTGCCTAATAGCACTAATTCTATTCAGTTCACCTTATTCACCATATTTTCTGGTACCAATTATTTTAATTATTATCAATAAAGCATATTTAAACACTACTCTCAGGTTTGGTTCAGATTTTTCCTGTGTTGTTGCTTATTTACTAGGGTGACCTCCCTCTTCAGATTTTGAGTGCATCTATAGGGCCTTATCTGTATGTATTGTGTCTTTACATCATACAGTGTTCTCTGTGTTCCGATTAGTCTCCCTGCCCTATTGCACCAGTCTGAATTAGTGATCCTAGTGGTCACACTAGGTTGAGCGGGTGCAATTTTCTTTTGTACCCCGATACATAGACACATTCTGTAAAGACTTTCTCCGACAAACCCATCCTGAAACTTACAGCCTATAAATCTCCCGATCCCAGCACCCCAGTAAAGGCAAAAGACAAATAAATGTTTAATGTCGCAAAAGTGGCACACAGTCTCAGCAATGCATTTTCGACATCTGGGTCCCAGAGCTGACACTCTAGGACCCCCACACACGGGTCAGGGGTAACCAGGTGGGCTTGACCTTTATTCATGAGCCCGGTTAACCCCTTCACCGTCACAAAGTGTACAAAATAAATGTATTATTTGCACTTTTCTATGATACTGTAGTTTACATCAGTAAATCTGTACTAGCCAGACTAGCTTCTTTTATTTTAGAACAGGCCATCAGTGACGTGAACATCTGCCCTGTGCTGTGTCCGTAATGAAACATCTGTGATCCCAAACTGTTCATTTTTCAAGTTACTGTAATAAATCAAGAATCCAATATTTATGAATTCTGAAAATTCTGAATTAGTGTCTTGTTGTTTTACATTATTCTAAGAAGCATAATTGTCAATTTAAAACACGAAATGCTGAGCTGATCGATGGCTCTTGTAACCAATCCTTGAGGCTTCTACATTGAGTAAGTACAGTATGTTGTGAGTCTTAGTAATTCTGCAGAAAGAGATTAGTACAGTAATAGTGCTACTGAGTCTTCTCTGTAGGCTTTCAGTATTGAAGGTAAATACACACCAATGAAGAAATATTACAAAGTCACAAAGAAAACCTGGGATATATTTTGCTGGCAATGTTGGAGGATTTGTGAATTTGTTCTTATTTCATAGCAATTAATAGAAGAAAAGATCCCGTGACATAACGCTAGAAACTGTTTATGCATCACTTGTTCTAGAGCTAACATTATTTCTTCCAGTTGATATCAATTGTGTAAATTGTGTAACCTGGATCTGTCTCTATCTCGTCCCTCTCTCTATCTCGTCCCTCTTTCTATCTCCCCCCTCTGTCTCACTCCCCCGCCTCACTCATTCTCTCTATCTCCTCCATCTCTCTCCCTCCCTCTCCCCCCCACCTCTCTCTCCCCCTTTCCCTGTCCCCCTTCTCTCTCGGAGAATCAAATGTCTACACATTTGTGGGGCAGATGTTATGACAAGTGCAGTGAACACAATTGGGGTTCCAGAAACTTTTGTCTGATTTTTTTTTTACTGTCCAAACTGCCTACGAATATCCGTCTGTGATTAGATTTTAGTTCAAACACCCGCAAAGAATTTGTGGCTCATATTTTGACACATTCGCCCATCTCTACTGGTAACTAGTTAATCAAGTTAATTAGAGAAGGAGTGCCTCAGTGTGTAAAGACACTGACTGATCCTGAGATTGCTGCAGGGGAGCTTGGTTCAATTCCCAGTGTTGGCTCCTTGTGACCTTGGGCAAGTCACTTTATCTCCCTGTGCCTCAGGCACCAAAAACATAGATTGTAAACTCTACGGGGCAGGGACCTGTGCCTGCAAAATATCTCTGTAAAGCACTGCGTACAATTAGCAGCACTATACAAGAACATGCTATTATTATTATTATAATATTTATTATGGCGCAGATCCAGGAGGTAACACCAAGTCTGACTTAGCAGAGAATTTTTCTGGCAATAAAATGGAAACAAATGATGCACCCAAACTCAGAGCTTTATACATCTCATTATAATATGTGCATATAATGTGACTCCTCCTTTAACCTCTCTTTTATAAAAAAAATACAAATCTAATGTTTTCTAAGGCACAGGGACATAAAGTTACTTCCCCAAGGTCACAAGGAGAGCTGACACTGGTATTTGAACCTGTTTTAAAGGTAATGTTCTTATCACCACAAAGCTACTCCAGTAGCACAAATCAATCAGTCAAAACAATTAGAGACACAGCTGCTACCGCTTCAACTACCTAAATATACACAGCATCACAAGACTTCTATATAATTTTTGGTCTGTTGTGCACCACCGTATTAGGGATTTCTGTCAGTGGGACGTGTCCTTCAGACACCGACCACCTTCTTTTGACGTATTGTCTATTTCCCTGGTAGCACACAAACCTAGGACTATCTTTTCATCCTAACATTGATTAGCGAGAGTTCCCACACCCTACAGTATATCTTTACCTAAATATATAAATACATTCCCTTTGGCCTCGGCCATGTTTACTGCTTGCTGGCAGAAGCGTGCTGACGCGCGCTCCCGCTCAGCACTGAGCCCCTACAGCCGCAATTAGAGCGGCTTTAGTAGGGGCTCACCTGTGCTTCCGCGCGCTTGCGTAAGCGCAGGTCTTAGGGGAATTTAAAATTCCCCCGCTTGCCGGCGCGACAGGCTGGTCACGTGAGCGGTTCGCCCAATGAGGGCGAACCAGCTCCGTGACGTTACTGGCCTGCCCCCGGCCAGTGACGCGCTCGCCCCCGGCCCGCCCCCTGATGGCCTGCTGACGGCGCGTGCGGTAAGCAACCGCAAGGCCAGGAAAAGCACCCGCTTTCCCTGAGCCTCAGCGCGTCTCAGCAAGCAAGCAGGGAGCATGGACTCAGCCTTATATAGGCAATAGAGGTGGCAAAACTGAACTAGTACAAAATTAAAATAATAATCTAAGTAAGTCCCGTCTTATAACAGCTCAGTAGAAATGTCCAAATGTTTTCAAATGGGACATGTTGCACTATCTTGTAAATTTCATGTTTACGGAAATATTTTGTGAAAGGTCAAAGTGCTCCAAATCTTTGCTAATTTTTGCTACATTTTGCCAGGATTTCATGAAAACGGTAGTACAGCTGCAGTGGCCGTTTTTATAAACAAATAACGCGTTGTGTACATCAGAATACTAATGTCATGATCCTGGATGTCTTCCAACCTTTCCGCCTTAAGATGCAAGTGCGGTGAGTGCAGAACATGGCATTTTAGTGCTCTGGTTTTTAAACACCTTAAATTGACACAATAGCACAGTTCTGTACACATTGCAATTCATTCATTTCATTGCACCCAAAGAAACAGAATCCATGAAATGAAACAAGCATCAGCGATAAGCGCGGGTGCCTGGGGCGATTGGCCGCGTTCATGCTGCGTGGAGTACAGCAGAGCACACGAAATCAGAGCCGTACTTGTTTTTAATGTGTGCCGCTGCAGCTGTATATAAAGAGTCGTGGAACCGGCGTTTGGCTTTTAATGCTTGGCGAATTTTGAAAATGTTTGCAACATTTTTCAGGAAAGAAAGAGCAATGTGATTCATAGAGGGAGCAAAGATTATATCCTCTCCCATCTTCCAGTTTGCAGCAGTGTCCCATCTTCCAGTTTGCAGCAGTGTCCCATCTTCCAGTTTGCAGCAGTGTCCCATCTTCCAGTTTGCAGCAATGTCCCATCTTCCAGTTTGCAGCAGTGTCCCATCTTCCAGTTTGCAGGAGTGTCCCATCTTCCAGGTCGCAGCAGTGTCCCATCTTCCAGGTTGCAGCACTGTTCCATCTTCCAGGTTGCAGCAGTGTCCCATCTTCCAGTTTGCAGCAGTGTCCCATCTTCCAGGTTGCAGCAGTGTCCCATCTTCCAGTTTGCAGCAGTGTCCCATCTTCCAGTTTGCAGCAGTGTCCCATCTTCCAGTTTGCAGCAGTATCCCATCTTCCAGTTTGCAGCAGTGTCCCATCTTCCAGTTTGCAGCAGTGTCCCATCTTCCAGGTTGCAGCAGTGTCCCATCTTCCAGTTTGCAGCAGTGTCCCATCTTCCAGTTTGCAGCAGTGTCCCATCTTCCAGTTTGCAGCAGTGTCCCATCTTCCAGTTTGCAGCAGTGTCCCATCTTCCAGTTTGCAGCAGTGTCCCATCTTCCAATTTGCAGCAGTGTCCCATCTTCCAGTTTGCAGCAGTGTCCCATCTTCCAGTTTGCAGCAGTGTCCCATCTTCCAGGTTGCAGCAGTGTCCCATCTTCCAGGTCGCAGTCCATGGTCGTGTGTTACGCAAGAGTGGCACATTGTCATGTGACTTTGCGAAGGTCAGATGAATAAGTCAGTAGTACCGTGTGATAATAGCTCTAAGTCGGTCAGCGAAAAGTTTTGTGAATACTTAATTTTCCCAGAAAAGTCACAAACTTTGAGACATTTGCTAATGCTGACAAAAGAGTTACATATTCTATGAATTCGCTTCCTATCGTTTAAAATACTCTTTCATCTTGCCGTGGTTGAATATTCTTTGAGAACAATGATAATTGTCTGAATTATTTCTTCCTACTGGCAAGAAGTGTAACTCTTATTATGCAGGAGATAAAGTAAACAGCCAGTGATTGAACAGAATTGCTGGGTATAAAGGCATCAGCAGGCACAGTGTGTCCCAGAATATATTGTTTCATTACTAATATCTGTTTTTGATGTGCAACTATATGCCTGATGGGGGAAAGGAGGGTGAGGAAGGTGGATCTTACATGTTTGCTAGAACATAATATTCAGATTAGAAGTTCATGAAAATAATACCTGGGCATAAGTACAAAGGTAAAGTCATTCTGGTGCAGGACAACATTTCTCTAAACGTGTAAAAACTCAAAATCATGAAACGTATTTTCAGGGCTCATGTGATATATTTGAGACAGAGCTAAATATCAAAACCAACTCTAACAGCACTCTAGTCTCTGTCATTAGTTTTAAGTATCTGTGAATTTGGCTTGACTCCAACTCAACATTCAGGCTGCATATTGATACTCTGACATCCAAAACTGATGCCAAACTAGGTATACTTTATAGAAACACATTCTCCCAAAGCCCATTAGTCAGAAAGCGCATTGCACAGCAGATGCGAATGTCAATTATAGACTATGGGGACATAGTATATGTACAGCACCCCAAACTCACCGTAGCAAACAAGAAACCCTCTACAACTTAATATGTTGCTTTGTACTTCTATGTAACACACATCACTGTAAAATGCTACAAGAACTAGATTGGCCATCAATTGAGTCCAGACGCAAAGTAAATTTTTCCTGTCTTGTCTTCAAATACTTTCTGGGCAAGCTACCCGCCTATCTGAACAAGCTACAGACCCCTACCACACGCAGCACTTATCTCCTGAGATCTGACTACCAAAGTCTGTTCACGGTCCCAAGCTTCAAGAAGGAATCCGACCTCTCCTCCTTCTCTTACCGTGCACCTCACGACTGAGGTGACTCTCAAAACCGCCTACAGTATAAGTACTTTCAAGACTTCAGCTCTCACATTTTAATCTGGTCTGTAACTGTTACATACGCCCGTAATCATATTATCTATAACTCTCCATGAAATTTCTGCAAATTGAATCCATAGCCTCTGTTCATTTAATGTAACCATGTAGTGTCCCATAACTCTGTGCCCAGGTCATACTTGAAAACGAGAGGTAACTCTCAATGTATTACTTCCTGGTAAAACTTTTTTTATAAATAAATCAAATATATTTGAGGGGAAAAAAAATAAACATTCTTCGAGAAACATTATTTGGAATATACTGTATTAGAGGGTCTATTTATTAAAGTCCTCGTGTTGCAAAAACTGTGGTTAAATCAGTGTATAAAACAGCATCAGATGTATCATAGAGATTGAATACTGTATAATTGAAAGCAATTTGAGTTTTCCTTTCATAAATATGGTCAAATTATTTTTGCTCTGATTTTTCCCACTCTTGCAGCTCGAAGACATTAGTAAATAAACCCCCTTGGTGGTCTTTTACACATACGTAGAGAAAACGAAGAGTTACAGTGAACCTCTGAGTTGCTCTTAATGTTTTTCAAATTCCCCTTGAAAACCTGTGTTAGGAGGAAGAAGATAAATTTAGGTCTAAATGACGAATATGGACGTGGAACAACTTTTGCATCAGAGTTTAGTTTACCTTCCACTACTAGAATAACAAACAGAAGGTCGTTGTGCTGCTGTCATGACTCTGTACCCTAAAAGAGAAACACTATGCCTTGGAAACGTACAGATTATGTGTGTAATATAATATTAATATATCATTTCAGGACACAGTGCTTGCCTTTTTTGACGCCAACTACTGTACCTTGTATTTGACTGAACTTCAAGCGTATAAATGAAACAGTTGTTTGCTTCGCAATATGCATTTGGGCTCATGAAAGGGCAGTTGTATTTCAATGGGGCATAGAAATTTCAGAAAGTGCGTAGGTACACAGATATATCCTATAGGGAAATCCACTGATTTAGTCACAGAAGATGGAATCTATCACAGGGGCTGACATACAGTTTGTAATTCTCTCTCTCTGTGTATATATATATATATATATATATATATATATATATAATCAAAAAATAAATAGATGATACCGTTCTGTGGCTAACGAAATGCTTTTATTTGTGCGAGCTTTCGAGATACACTGATCTCTTCTTCCGGCGATGTTACAATGAATGAAGCAAGGATTACTTAAAAACAGTGTCTCTTGGAATGTTATCTGTGCTGTTCCTTCCCCCGGTGTGGATGTGTTTTATGGCTAGAGGTGTCAAAGGGTAACTGAAGGCAAGTGAAGAAAGAGTGTGTATGTGTATCAGTGTGAATTTTTTTTTTATTCACACTGATACACATACACACTCTTTCTTCACTTGCCTTCAGTTACCCTTTGACACCTCTAGCCACCGGGGGGAGGAACAGCACAGATAACATTCCAAGAGACACTGTTTTTAAGTAATCCTTGCTTCATTCATTGTAACATCGCCGGAAGAAGAGATCAGTGTATCTCGAAAGCTCGCACAAATAAAAGCATTTCGTTAGCCATAGAACGGTATCATCTATTTATTTTTTGATTATTGAAGCTCGGCTAACACGGTACTGATACCTCTACATGTATATATATATATATATATATATATATATATATATATATATATATATATATATTTTTTTTTTTTTAAATAGCGTCTGTTGTTGAAAGAATTTGATTAACTTTTACTTTTTGTTAAGAAGCAAGTTTTATTGCAACGTTTACACAACACATGCAGTATTTGTCTCTGAGGGATTTGGGAAAGAAACCCTGCTCGCCAGGATTTTCAGTCTATAAAATAAATAAAGGGAAAAGCAGCACAAGTTTCAGCATACAAAGCAAGCCATGAAAGGAAAGGAACGTTCAGGTCTGATCTTGGTATAATAGTCAATGGTTTAATTATGTGAGTGAGTAAACCTTGGCGTACTGTATATACGTATCAGGCGCATGTTCCTCTGTATGTAAGTACTGTAAAGCTTTCTTATCCATCCAACGCCCTCCTGTCGAAAACAACTCCGTTAACAAAGCGGCTTTAAAAGAGAAATTATGTGATGCAAGGCGATATTACTATTACAATTATTTCTGTCAAACTCCTGTGGCCTAAGGAGAATCTGGTATAAAACAAATTAATTGCTACTGTATGCAAATATAGCATTACATTTCGCCACCAAAGTAATAAAGGGGATGGAAAATCAAGTTGATTGTATTTGGTGCAGATCCTTCGTTAGAGGAGGTTACGCCAAGTCAGATTTAGCAGAGAAGTTTGCTACATTAAAAATGGAAAGAAATTATGCACCCAAACAGAGAGAGAGAGAGACTGAGAGAGAGACTGAGAGAGAGACTGAGAGAGAGAGAAAGAGAAAGAGAGAGACAGCCACGTCTACACAAAAAAGGAGCACACCTGGGATACAGGCTAATATGGATATACAAAGTTTATTTTAATGACTATAATTAACACTAACGGCTGTTGTAGTTAACGCAATCCCCTTTCCGGCCAAAAACCGCACTTAATACTGCATTAGTAAGCTTTAGTCAATAACTTATGTGGATGTGGTCCATAGTACAATACACTCTGTATATGTTCTACTGTACGGTATATGAAATAATTCCCAATGAGTAAAATCAAAGGACCTACTGTACTTGATAAGGAAACTGTAGAAAACGGTATGTCCCTCAACCCTACAAACATCAGCTTGTCTTGTTCTTAAAATATAACTGTAGTCTGCACGCATCATTGTTAAAACCATTATATGTATTAGTGCCGCACCTGCATCTTGACTCATTGTTCCCTAGAAAGAAAGTTGACTAAGCAGGAAGTTATCCCACAAAACACACTGTATTAATTGAAACAAGAATTTATGGTGGGAGCATCCTCCGTGGCTCAGCAATTCATAGGTGCTTGCTGATTAGAATTTCTTGTAAAGCTGCATTTTGTCATTCAATCCCAACAAATGTCATTTTCGTACAATTTTAGAAAAAAAAAATGTACGTGAAGGCTTTTTTTTTTTTACAGTTTATAGTTTGAAGTTCGTATTCGTTTTTTCTTAGATTACAAATAACCTGTCAAACATGTATTGTGCTAATACAAGATATATGTGAATTGCAATAGTCCATCCTCACCAAAATTAAAAATTGAAAATCATACAGTATGTTATGGTAGTTTGAAACTATGTAATGTGGTTTAATTGTAACACATTTAAAAATGATACCTTCACATACAGCATCATACACATTCACATTATTTAATAATCCTCTGCCACTGTTGGGTTTATAATTTGTTAATTGACCAGCCAATAAATGGAGAGTTTAGGATATATAAAGAGTTGATATGTGAGATGCCATGTACAGTACACCTGTGAGCACGTGACCTGCATATGGGACAAGGGTTAATACAAAGCTCTCTAGCTGATCCATTTTTCACCTTCCACAAAGGTTCCTCAAATGAATGATATAACCTCTCAACCTGTCCCAATATACCATCTGTCACAAACAACACACTTGTGAGCACATAACTTATATATGCAACCAGGGTTAATACTTTTATATCAAGGATCAAATTACCCCAGTGGCTTTCCGTCTGGACCTACCTGAAAACCTATCCAGTGTATCACACTCTTGAACAAGTCTTTTGTTGAGAAAAGATTCCTAGGACTTGCGTCTCTTCCCCTCGACCCTCTATTGGTTCACGGACAAGAAAAGTAAGTGGTGAAACAGATTCTGGATTTCCACAGACATCGAGGTGTCCTACAGTCCCTGGTGGACTGGAGGTGATACGTTCCTTAGGAGAGGTTTTGGGAACCTGCAGAAAGTGTCCATAACCCACGCCTCATAACGAATTTTCTCAGGCCCTTCCTGATAAGTCAGTACATCACGTCTGTACAGCACCCTGTAAGGAGGGGAAGGACTTGAAGTCCAATGTGGAATGGTGCTCAGATTATAAGGGACTCAAATAATGGGACATAATAAACATCCTTCATTAGAAAGAAAACATACATCTTTACTGATGGGGTGTAACGCTTGCGCGAGCCCACAAACAAGACCTGACCCCGGCACTGAGGTGGGAAGGACTATGCAACACACCCACAGTAGTAGGGGCGGGCCCAGAAGGAGAAGGTGGTTTGTAGCATTGCTGGATCTGGGTAAGAAGAAAGGGTTACTCCAAATCTTGCCGGGGTCCGAGGGTTGGAGAGGTCCACGTAGTTGATGTCCGTAAGTCTGTGGTCTGGGGTTGGAGAGGTACTCGTCGTCGTAGTCCGTAAGCCAAGGTTCAGGGGTTGTAGAGGTACTCGTAGTCGTTATCCGTAAGCCAGGGGTCAAGAGCCAGAGAGAATCCAAATGCAAAGCCAGGTCAGTACACGAGAGGTTAACTGCAGAGAACATGACAAGACTAGGCTGGACAAGACAGGCACACGCAAAGGCTACACAAAGTTATGCTCAGCAAGGAGACTGAGCACAGAGCAGGTTTAAATACAGGAAGTGACCAATGAGGCAGGAGGCGGAGCGGAAGCGCGGCCCCAGGGGAGGCAGGGACAGGCTACAGGAAGACAAGGGCTCATAGCAATCTTGACACGCAGCTGTCGCTCGTTGCGCAATGTCACGCATGCACGCGGCGCGGCCGAGGGGGCGGAGCCACGGTCCGTGACCAGGAAGAAGAGGAGCAGGTGCGCGCGCACTCTGTAAACAGAGCGGGAGTGCGCGCACCAGGGGGGGCGCACCAGAGGCAGCAGCCGCTGCAGTACTGGTATGTAGAGAGGAGGGACAGCGCCGCAAGGGACGTGATCCCTGAATCCTCACATGGGGAACTCACATAAAGGCCAATGCCTGTTTCATGCCCTCTATCAGATCCAGGCAAATCCAAGGCGTGCCTCTCCATCGAAATAGGGATCCAAGTAGGTGTAGGTAGGAAACGGAGCACATCCGCAATTTGGAAAAAAAGAGCAATCACGAGAGGACCCCAATAAAAAAATCAGATTTATTACTGCCACATGGACAAGGAAAAAAACCGCGTCACCTACGCATTTCACACTTAATCAAGTTGTAGAAACCTTGATAAAACACATTTAAGTTCGAAACATGTAGGTGGTGTTTTTTTTACCTTGTCCACATGGCAGTAATAAATGTGATTTTTAATGTGGTCCTCTTGTGATTGCTTTTTTTTCCAGATTCCAGTTCTGCTCCATTTGCTACATACACCTACGTACTAGGCGAAGACTTGAACCCGTGACCTCTACTGCCCAGGCTAGCAGCTCTGGCATCAAGCTGGATCAGCACCTGGTTAGTTCCGCTGATTCAGATCAGCCTCACTGGCACCTTTGTGGCATTTTCCACTATAAGTAAAGAACATCACAATCATCCCACCATATATACCACAAAACTAATTGCTGGCAAGGAATTCTGACACTTTTCGCTATTATGCTTATACATTACTAAGTGCAATCATTTGAAAATCTGCCTTTATAAACATGTGCCCTTGGTTCATAAAAGCTAAATAAAACCAGGTGGATGAGGTCGGGGTTTAACAGATAAGCAGATGTCTGACTGACCTGGTATCAGGGGGTTCAGTTGAGCCAGAGGCAAGACAAGAAAATATAGTGTCTCCTGCCCAAATGGAAAATATTGATACAGTCTGTACAGTACTGTATGAATGTAGCTTTTTTCTTAGTCGGCTCCCTTTCAATTTGGTACTGTAAGCCTACTGAGTAAAAGAATGAAAAGTGCAACTGAACGTATTCAGTGTTTCATCTAATTATTTAGTGCGAAAGTCCATGTAACTTGCAATTTGGAAATTATTGTAACCACTTTTACATTACAGTCTATATTTGTGTCCACAATTAGAGGCTTCTGCACAAATATTCAAGAAAGAGCAAATTCACATATATGCTTGGTTTTGGAAATCAGATCGTAGTATGAGTTAATAATTCATGCCTCAGTGGCAAACTCCATTACCACTAATTGCTAAGTATAGTATTAGTTTCACTCTATCTCTTCTGTATCCATGTAAATTAGTGTTTGCAGACATTCCAGTTATTTCCTGTCTTTAAATGGCAGAGGAAACTTAAATTAAAATAGTTTCTTAACTAGGAGAAACAAAAATGACTGCTTCATAAAGCTTATCCCTTGACAATGTATCAAGTTGTTCTATTTATATGTGGTAAATCAGTTCATTAGTGTAGAAACATATGTTCCTGCTTTGAGTCAGCAAATGTGATACCGTGTCAGTCTGACTCCTGTCTTATCATTTCCTTTGCTGTCCTAGGCTTATACTGGAAAAAAAAGGATTATCACATGAAAAGGGTTTGTTGTGCATTCTTTTTTCCATGAATATGATGTAAGGATAAAAGTATCTTAGGTTAAAAGCTCAAAAGGTCCATATGGGTGTTAAACTGGGTACAGTAGATAGCAAGTTGCATTGAGACCATGGGCCTCATGCAGCAAAGTCCGATTGAAATTATCAGCAGGATTGTGAAATCGCCATTTTTTTGCCGTGTTGCTCTCACGGTATGCAGAAAGTCCCGCACACCAGTGAGAGCAACATTTCCAAACATGGTGAGTTGCCGGCGGAAGCGATAGGACCTGCCCTTCGAAAAGGGCTCACCCGGCGAGTTGTATCTGCTGCAGAGAGATCCGTCTCTCTCTGCGAAAAACTCGCCGGAAAAAAAAAATATTTTTACATTTTCATTTTATTACTGTGTATTGTAGCAGGGGGTCTCCGGAGCTGAACCGCATTGGTTTCAGTTCCGGGGACCCCCTACTTCCCGAGATACAGGCCCCGTTATGGGGTATTTACCACTAAGGTAATGAAGGGGTTAAGTCCACCCACAACACCCCCGCAAGGCCTAAACACCCACCAGGGGCCAAATACCACCTTCACTCACCCCCGCTATCCACAATAAGCCGGGCATGGGTGTTTAACCCCTTCATTGACTTAGCGGTTAGCCGCTAAGGTAATGAAGTGGGCTGTAAATGTATTTTTCCTGCATCTTATTCATGCTGGAGGTCTCCGGTGCTGATATTAATGGGTATCAGCTCCGGAGTCTCCCGGCATCAATCCGATGCAGGAGAAAGGCCTGATTTTTTCTAAGTCCCGTCTCGCCGCTCATCGCCGCTTCTCCCCACCATCTTGCCAACTTTTTGTGGTGGGACGATTGAGAGAGAAATTCGCCATTTTAGAGCGGCGATCAGCTGGTCGGGGCTACTAGAATACAGCGAGTTTGAAAAGCTGGTGATGAGCGGCGAAAAATGGCTTATCGGCAAGCGGGCGGCGTTTGTTTTGTTTTTCGGGGAAAAAAATGCAGATTTTTGCTCTTATTGCCATCTTATTGGGGCTTACTGAATCACAGTAGGCAGTTTTGGCGACAAGCTGGCAATAAGTGTCTTATCGCTGTTTACTGCATGAGGCCCCATGTATGAAAACCCATGTATGCACCAATAAAATGTGTAATGGTACAATACAATGCAAAGGCTGTGGAACAGATGCTTTGAGGAGAAATAATTGGAGGATGTAATAATAATGTACAATCTATGAGCACATCTCTGAGAGCAAAGGTTGCTTGACTTTCTCTATCCAGAGCTCTATATAACAAACCCCATGGGACATAGCAGATTAAAGAGTCACAGGACAGAGACAAATATAACAACATCCTTAGATCATGATCAATCATGTCTGCCTAAATCTTTAAACTAATCAGAAACATTCAAAAGTTCAAAGAACACATTTTAAAACTCAACATTTGTTTAACTGTTTTCTCCAGTGTATTAAATCTCAAATATTTACGGAACGTGAACAGCAAATGAAAATGCATGTCTGAGACAGGTCTGCAACCCAGTTCTTCACCATTATTGCTTAGCATACAATGCTTCCACTGCAGCCAGGGATTCTGGGTAATGACATGCAATGAGCACCCAGTGTGTCACCTTTTGCTTCTTGTCCATTTTAAAGTGGATCCCTATATAGTAAGTTTATGCCTGCTATATTACAAAGCTTTTTCAGCAGAGCTAGAATGTTAACATCCCTTGTGACCCTTCTCTAATTATTGGGCTGAACAATGGTAACTGTAGCACAAAAAGCCGTCCAAGGGGTTTATACTTCCAACTCAAATCTGAGGCAGTAGAGGCTGACACTCTTTACTTTAGAAAATCAACACACTGAACACAACCATGATTTCATTTGTTATGCAGATCAATTACATGTGCATTAAGAACCAGAGTGAGGCCATTTGCTTTGGACAAAATGTATGGCACTGCAGATAACCAGTCTGTAACAAGCAAAAATAAGAAGGACACTGGGATCGCACCACAAACCAGGTCTCCAGATTTACCAAAACACCACTCTGGAGAATATCTTCTCATCAAAGGAGCAGTGTGGGGGGTAGATTAAATGGAATGGAAAAAAAACACTAGATGTGTTGCAGAACAGAACTGATATTTTTTCGTATTCACTCATATTGTATTGTACACACAGGTAATCACAAGACATTCAGTCTAAAATATCAACTTTCTCAGTCTGGACAATATTTGTCTATTTTATATATAAAGTATGGATGGTCCGGGATTCCCTGAATCTGAACCTCTTCCCCGCTCTTCCCCCTCAAAATTAGGGGGTTCCGGATACCCTAAATATAAACCTCTTCCCCAATTTGGATTATTCCAAACGGATGCTCAGATCTCTATGACCAACAGAAAAATCCTTTGTTTTTTATTCCCGCTCAGGCTTTGATCTCATGGCACTTCCTCCCTTTAATGCTGCCTCACTCTTTCAAGTCGGTGTTGGCGGGGGAAAGGAGAGTAGGGAAAGGGTAGAGAGGTAGAGAGATACACAGAGTATAGGGTCACAGAAAAAGAGACACATGGGCAGAGAGGTAGAAAGAGAGACACCGAGTTTACTGTAGGGTCACAAAGAGAGAGCGAGAGAGAGAAAGAGAGTCATGGGCAGGGAAACACATACAAAGGCAAATACAGACTAGGTACTTTTGTATGCAGCGGACAGAAACAAAAATAAAATTAATTCTGTCTGGAATGTATTCTATCCTGACCCAGACCGCAAATTCTCGATTAACTTGAAAGTTTGGTAATAAATCGGCATGTCATCGCGTTCATAGGCAATCAGACCAAAGAGTGCTGTCAAGGGACAGAGCAGGTAGTGCTGGGATTTAAAATGACTATTCATCATTTTAATCTTCTACAAGAGTTGGGGTGGCTTCAGCAGAGGCAGCGCAATCAGTGGCAGAGTCGAAAACTGAGCCACTAATTGAGTCACAGGAGCTAAAGCAGGAATATCCTGAAATCCTGATCTTTTGGGGGACCTTGAGTACTGGAGTTGCCCACCCATGTGCTAAAACCATACCCACTGATTCTTTCGAAGATGCTATATCCTCCCAGACTTCCTGCTCATCTGATTTGGTATACTCCACTAATAAAGATGCATCTCCAGAGATGGTAGAGAGAAAGTTTTGCTTGAGTCCATCACCCAAGCAGTTAACTCTTAGAGAGTCCTTTCAAATGAAAAATGTCTGTTCACAGGCACCCTGTGGCACTGAATATATCCAATACTACGGCTATTATAGTAGCGTTATATAGTTGTCCTTTATCTACTATTCGCCAGGATTTGTGGTCTAATGGCAACTTTATGTCCATGCTACCAAATTCCACCTAGAGGATGTTTCTGCAGAAAAGCCATTCCAGAACTATGCCAGGAGACGTCTATCAAAATGAGTCAGGTCATTAATACTTCCATCATGCCACCTGCACAATTAACCACAAATACTGTATGTGGAAACGTGAACATGGGCAACTACTGCAAGTACTACATGGCAGTCACTAGCCATTTCAACAAACCCAGAAAACACATTTCTAGCACCAAAACACCGGTATTAGTGTCAATATTAAAACTCTTTTTTTGCTCTTAATGTGCAATGATATGAACCTGTGCCTTTTTATGTCACAGAATAGTCCCTTAGTTGCTACTTATATATACTGATACAAAGAATGTGAAGGAACATCATGAGCCTTTCCTATTTGTGTTCCCAGTAAAACTAAGTGTTTTTTTTTTTATGTCTCTAAAATCCTCTATCCCATGAGTATCTGGTTTTAAAAGTCAGGGGAGAGAATAAAAGTCACTAGAGGAAGAATATTGCAGCGCTAACTTGAGATTCAAGAGTCTAAAAGCTCTTCAATATAAAAGATGACATTTACAAGTACAGTTCTCCACTGTCTGTGTATGCCACATACTGTATGAACTAATTCGCTCTGAGCAATCCTGAAATACCTATTTATTCCTTCAGGATTATAAATTCTGTAAATGTGGTGTTCCCTTTCCGCATTCATACTTGTGTACTGTATGTACAGTAGTTAGCATTTCTAAAGCTGTTGATTGTTCTGCTTCTTCTGTTGATTATATACTTTGGATGTTTAAATCCTAAACACATTGAGGGCTCTTTGCTATTTGCCTGGACTGAGGCCTTGGGAGCGGATGCTGCAGGGGGCCCGTATGCCCCGTCCCTGAATCGGAACCCAAGCAAGACCCACCGGGTAAGGTGACTGCCAAGAGGAGAGGCTGAGCCACTATCGCTGGTGGCGCAGGAGCGGGAACTGCTGCCTGCTAATAGCCACCAGCGACTGCGAGATGCTCCGGTGTCTTTCCCCTGCTGATGTGTCCCTACTAGTGATGTACCGGGTACCGGGTACTACCCGGTAACCGGCGTTACCCGGCGGCTTTTCAGCTACCCAGAAATTACCCGGACCCGACAGCTGGAAAGTGGACCCGGCGCTGGGTATCCGGGTAATGTCAGAGTAGTTGAAAAGTATCTCTTACTTACCTGCTGGAAGCCCGCGCGAACATCTGAACAGGTAAGCAGAGGTGCGGGGGCGGTGGGGCAGCATCAGCGTCAGTGTGGAGCCCGCGCGGGAGCTGCAGGACTCCATACTGCACTGTGAGCTGGGACCATGTGA
Source organism: Ascaphus truei (assembly GCF_040206685.1). NCBI lineage: Eukaryota > Metazoa > Chordata > Amphibia > Anura > Ascaphidae > Ascaphus > Ascaphus truei. Next base: position 515,119,499 of record NC_134483.1, on the reverse strand, counting down.
CCGGAGCAGGAGAAGAAGCTTTCTTATTGAACAGCCAGCTGGAGTACTTAAAATCTAAGTGCAGTTATTCAGTACACTACACAGAGGAGAGGGTATGTTACCTTTGGAAGGTGTGGAGTGTGGAAAGCGGTATCTTCATGGATCGGGTGGAGTATCGCCCTGAGAATGGTCCAATGCGAGTGTTCTCAGTTCGGGTTCCTGATTATGAGGGCAGGATTGTTAAAAAGCCTGACCCTAAACACTATTACAGATGGGGTAAAGGATTCTCCATGTTGGGTGTAATCTGTAATACTTCATCACTGTTATAAGGTGTATGGATCAATTGCCTCTACTGTATATGTTAACAAATTGTTATATTGTTTCAGGTTATTTAACCAAAGGATGGTACATCAAATTCGGTTCCAAGCAGGGACATTGGATTTCCGCCAGAGGGAGAGTGTAGCCATGCCTGGCTTGGCTACAAACCTGCCCTCGCTTACACAAAGGCACTGGTAACCGTGCAGGCAGTGTCAGTTCCAATCCAGGATTTTCCCCATAGCAATGAGTGGTAGGTATTGTGGTGCTCAGACAATCAGAAGCAGCTCTATAAAGAACTTGTTGATAAATTCAATAAATGTCCCGATACTGATGTGGTTTTCACTCTGATAATAAATGCTGACAAAGACTGAGAGGGGTATGTGCACTTGACAACCACAGATATTGACACATAGACATGCACCCAATCATTAATCAATATATACAGCAATGTCCAGTAGAAACAGGATACATTATAGGGCAATTTGGCCCATTACCTGTTGATTTGCCGGAACATCCACGGCTTCCACGGCGTGCAATATGTCAATGGAAGAAATCCAAGATTGTAGTGTGTAGAGCAGAGCTCAGCCCAGCGACGGTCAGACTTGAAAAAGAGTGAAAAAATCTAAGGCAGACTCCAAAATTCACAGATCAGATTATTGCAAACTTTAACAGCACAAGGTCTACATGAACGCACCTACGCGTTTCATGCCGGAGCACTTGATAAATCTTGGTTTTCCCCACAGCAGCAGTTCTCGTGAGTGACAAGGTGGAAGGCGGGCTAAGGCCTTTGTTCTGCCCAATAAGGGGCTCAGACCTTGGACCCTCCCCCTCGATACTTAAAGGGATGCATTACCAAATGTACCCAGTTCTGTATCTCCCTTGAGAGAAATATATCCTAGAAGAGTGTGCGCAGGGCACTGGCCACCTTCTATTCCCTCCCCTAGGGGAGTGGGATTGAAACCTCTGACTCTAATAGGGAGTCAAGGAAAAGCTAGGACTGCCCTTGGTGCCCATGGCTGGAGGTGCGAGTCCAGGGACCATCCAGAGGTTGGAGACCAGTGGGATTGTATGCTGTGTTGCCTGCCTGTTGCAATAAAGAAGTTGCTGTTATAAAATATACTCCTGCCTCTTGAGTGCAATCTATCAGGGGGAGTATCGGTGAGTTCTCCTGCAGGGATTGCCACCACATCCTGGAGACTGCAAGAGATGGAGGCACTGACACCAGAGTGAGTAAGAACTACCATCTACCCCAGAATTCTCTCCTGATGTCCCCACTACCATTGGCGGACACCTAAGTATCCTGTAAACCAGCAGGTACCACCACTACACACCTGGTAGCAGGGCAAATCTCCCAGAGGGTGGGGGAAACACCCATACATATATATATGTGCAAATGAGCACACAGTGCCACCTTTTGCTTCAAAACCATATCACATGGTCCCCTATAAGCTTATGCTTGCTGTATTGCACATCTTTTGAGCACAGCCTGGGTTAATATGCATAGCCAGTAAACCTACCCACAGACAGCTTTTTTTTGGAGGGGGGGGGGCACTCCCCTCTTGGGCAAAACCCAAGCCACTTCAGTGGCAAGGGTACAAGTCCCCGGTTCGTTTTCCCTGAAGATTTCAGCCCGAAAGCCTAGGTCTCCGGGGACATTGATCCTTCCTCCGTTAGGATTCAGGATATCCGTCTCCCGCAAGGGAGTTCACATCAGGTCGTTTTCCCTCTTTCGAGGGATGGTGACTAGCCCGTGGGTTGTGCCTGAGCACCCCAGCCCTAATGCCAAAAGGCACATGAGATATGTGGACCTGGGGCTTATAATACCTCTTGACTAGATTTAGGACCAAGTGTGGGCAATTGACCATCGTACTTAAGCCCCAGTACTGCACTTGGTCTTAGCCACAAGCCAAGAAGTGAATTCTGATCTTAGCCAAAAGGCAGAGAAGCGATCACACCTCAGATTAACCTCATTGGTTATGATACTGCCACTACCCACAGACAGCTGTTTCAAACTTATAGGAAAAAACAAAAATAAAATGCGCCAAATGGGATGTAACTGTGAATATGGGCTATGTAATAAAACAAAATGCAAAAAAACAAAAAACATGTGACATGAACCAGTCCGGCGCGTATAGGGTCTTGCTAACAGTAGTAGATGAGTAACATAGCCACAACCCAATGAATGACGCAGCTTCTTAAAACAAGGATCCCCAGTCCCTGATGAGACCGTTACAGCAAAGAAGAAACAAAAACACAAAGAGAAGTTTAAAGGAACGCTTTACTGAACATAGGAGAAACATTTTGAAAGGCTTCCTTGGACACAGGGTTTCACGACATTTTTTAACAGCCCACAATAAAGATATAGGAGGATTATCCATTGTGGGTATTGAACACATTAGCCATACAACCATGAGGGGTGACAGACTGTTAAAGCTTAGAAAACAGGAGACCTACTGGATATTCAAATTACAAACAATGAGTCCAGTGGGTCTGAATGAGGAGCTGGATCTTTTAGCTTTTCAATAGCCAATATCTGTTTCAGATACATTTATCTTTTATCAATAGAGGGTTTTAATTATTTTAATCTTTTATTAGATTTAACATGTTTTAAAATCTTTTTTATGATTGTTTAATATATTATCTATTTCATTTGTTGATTTTTTGTGATCAAGTTATTTATTTATATATGCATGCAGGGTATAAAATGTGTTTTAATTGTTCAGTTAAATAAAAAAAAATTATTCTATACCAATTAATTTAATTGTTCATTAATCATCAACATCTATTAATTTATAAAAAAAAAAATTTAATTAACTTTTTTAATTAGATTTATCATCTATTGTAATTAATCTCGATCATATCATGCATTTATTGTATAATCATTGTTTTTTTGTGACATGAACCAGTCATCTGTATCACCAGCACCAGTCCATTGAGAAAATGGGATCATTAGACCAATATTGAAGTTTAATGTGGATCAATTGAGCTATTGCAATTAGCAAGGCTATAAATTAGTATGGCACTGGTGCTGTGATATCCCTGACGAAGCCATCTAATGGTGAAACGCGTAGGAGGAGGAGCATAGGGTGTTTGCTCTCATTCAGTGCAGTGAAGCGGAGCAAGTAACATCATACATTGGGCTCCAGCCAGTAGCACCTGATTAAGTTTGTTTGCCTGTTCATCGGCAACCACCAGGAGGAGGAGAGCTGACAGACGCAGCCCAGAGACTACCGGGAAGGGTCTGTGCGTAACGGCTGGAAGTGACATCAGACCCGGACACCCGGAGGGCTGTGTGGTATCGTGTGCCATCGTGCATCTGTGCAGCGTGTACCGGAGCAGATTTCGGGATTGAAGACAGCTCCCGGACCCCCACGGACCAGCAGTGAATTCAGGGTGAGCATATCGAGCATTGGCTCAACCCTGGGGTACCCCTCTATACCAAAACCTGCCCAGGCAGTGCACAGCTTGCAGGACTCTGACTTTCCACCGGGATTTTCCCATTTTTAACGCCTTGGAGACCCATTGAGTGCAATTGCACAACAGCTTCATCTGCACAGTTTTTAAACATTATTATTTATGTATTGATCATTATGTATTTGTTGTCCTAGAGGGTGATCCCTGGGACACGATTTTTAATAAAGGTGTTTAGTTTGACCACAACCCCATTTTGACTGCGCTTCTAACTTTTTTTCTTCTTTGCTGTTTCAACCTTAATGGGTCTTATCAGTGTGAGGTTGGTTATACTGGCTTTGACATATAAAGCTTTACAAATGAGCACACAGTGCCTCCTTTTGCTTCAAAACCATATCACATGGTCCCCTATAAGCTTACAAAAGGTGGCACTGTGTGCTCATTTTGATGTAATCTCCCAGAATCCCTTGCTGCAGTGGAAGCACTGTATGCTGGGTGATAATGGTGAAAGGCAGGGTTGCAGACCTGTCTAAGACATGCAAATGAGCACACAATAATATTTCCATTTGCTATATGCTTTGCGGTGGAGGTTTTTTTGCCACTTTTTTTTACCCACCATAACTTAACATATATATATATATATATATATATATATATATATACACACACACACACACACACACACACACACACACACACACACACACACACACACACACACACACACACACACAATCCCAAAAGGGGTGGTGTGCAATTTAAAAATAACAATACGTGAATACAATTAATATGCATACCAACCCCACATTTTTTTTTTTTAGGTAAAAGGATGAATATTTTTCATTATAGAGCACATACTGTATATGTATATGTAAAAAAGCTAGCAATTGGAAGTTGGATATATAAAGTCTCAATGCCATCACTAGCGGCAGGAACTAATTTTGCACCTGTGAAAGTCAGAATATCTCGGCACGCATGATGTGATGACATCACTAAACCCTACACGTTTTGTCACCACAGGGATGACTTCATCAGGGTCAGTCATCCCTGTGGTGAAGAAACGCGTAGGGTTTAGTTTGCAAAGTTAGTTCCTTGCGCTGTTGATAGCATTCTGATTTTATACATCCAGCTTCAGATTCCTAGTGCAAACAGCTGATGTTGGTCACTGCAGTATTCTGGATGGTACATTTTCCCGGTACCACCTGCATGAAGTAACCTATCATATAAGGCCTTATTCACTAATGCACAGTAGCACTTACGGCTTGCTACATTATCAACCATTCACACACAGCAACATGCATTACTGAGTTCTGTGAATAACCCATATAATCAGTATGTCACACAAAAACTTTGGATTCCGTGGTTGCAGCACCTGAGTATTATATACTTATACTTGATACAATTGGACCCTTGGTACTCACTTGTTATACTTATATTTATTGTATCAGTAGTCAGAATTAATTATTGTGTTTTTTGCTTAACAATTAGTATTCACTTTTATTAGCATACTAGCACAAGGTGCTTTACTGTATTATAACATTATTTCACATCATTAGAGGAGCGCTTAATTTTCTCTTTATTTCATATATATTTATATCTTCTATTACTTTAACCTATTACTATTCAATTAAAGCTAGTACAACATTTAGCAGTGCACTCAAATTAAAATCTACACATATAATGGAGCAACACTTATCAGTATTAGAAAAGAGAAGCCCTGAGACCATCTCAGAGGTGGTGGACAAAAACAAGGGGCAAAATAAAAGGTGTGAGATTGTATAAAGTACCAAATGATTTCTAACTCTGCATTTTTAAGTGCTGCGGCAGGGCAAAATAGGGTATGCCCATAAAAACACAGATTTTTTAATAAAAATTGAGTTAAAAAAAACCCACAGATTTTTCCTTTAGTAAATCACCCAATGGTTCAATTAGCCTTAACTTGGGCCACAACGGCAAAGAGGGTAGAAATCTCACCAGAACAAGCTTTAGAAATGCGATCAGCAGAAACACAAGGTCATTTAGGTAATTTTCCTGATTTTCAAGGATTTTTGTTTGATTTTCAATTTCTTAAATATTTTAGCCCACATTGTTCATCTCCTGCATGAGTAATGCTGAATAAGAACACCTAGAGAGCACCTAAGAACACATGTCAATGTTATAGAGCATCAGTGTGTCCCTAATTCCACCTGGTTCATAGCGCTAATGACACCTACAATGCTGTGAAACCCTCTGTTCAGCATGCTGTGATTCATTCATGGCCCTATTCTGTATGCTCTGAAGCTATTTTTCCCAAGTTAGGGTGTTCCATTCATTTTAGTGACAAGGTGAAAACAGCTTCACAGTCTATTGAATACATGAGCCTATCAGAGAGTCATGTAAGCAACACCAGTATCCCTTAGAACCTAGTGCCAACATTTGATGTGAACAGCATGTAGAAGTAAAAGTGTGATCACAAACTCTGATATAACTTAATTATCTCATTGTGCGCATACTGAGGGGGATACTGATTGGCAGTGACGTGATTAATTCCCAACACACACAAAAAACCTGTAGGGCTATATCAAGTGCTATGCTAAATGACTTGCAAAAAGGTTGATTAATAATTTGGAGACTGTTGATGATTATCACAATGAGGCTCATTTAAGTGTAATAAGTTCTTCACCATACATTAATTTACTTTTTAAATTAACTTCATTAATGTGTCCGAAATTGCTAGCATATTTGTGATTTAAAAGCAGGCAATTGCTATTAACCAATTGGCAACGACAATTACCTTTTAGAAAGAAGTGCATCAAACACACATAAGGATCATACACCGATCTAGCCTCTTTTGAGACGCAATGCTGAGTGGTTTGAAACCTGCAATATGATCCTAATCCGTCTTTAAACTCCTACATTTCATATAGTCATTTTAAGTCAGCCATTAAGGCTTCTGAATAGCAAGATTAACAAAAAATAATGTAAACAATCCTGCAAAAACATTACTATATATTTCCCACGTGTAAGTGGGTGTTTGATATTGTTAAGCCTGTATAAAGGTCACACACATAAAAACATTAGCACAGCTCAGAAAGCAAACTCAAAGCTGTGGGATCAGATAAACAAATATGTCTTTTTTGTTTCCTTCTCTCTGCATAGATGGTTATTGACATATTACAGGGGCCTGGGCTTTGTATATGAATCATATGTTTAGGACAATCAGTCAGTCAGTCAAGCTGTCAATTTAAAAGGTCAATGTGACATACTGATTATATGGGTTATCACAGAACTCAGTAATGCATGTTCCTGTGTGTGAATGGTTGATAATGTAGCAAGCCGTAAGTGCTACTGTGCATTAGTGAATAAGGCCTTATATGATAGGGTACTTCATGCAGGTGGTTCCGGGAAATAAGAATAGACAAACAAAAGTCTTTTTTGGAAAATGTATGTAGCCTTGGTGCCCTCCGGCTCCCATAGACCCCCCTCCATTGGGTCAGCGCGGTCGCGGGTGCCGCCGGAGGGAGCGACGGACCCGCCGGCTGTCCCCAAAGGTGGGGGCCGGTGCAGGGAGTGAACCGAGCTGTAGGAGGCTCGGCGGCGTACCCGGTTAGCGGGGGCCACCATTGCGGGTGCGCGCGCATGCGCGGATCAGAGTAGGGAAGAGGCTAGTGAGTCCTGACGGCCCTGCAGAGTTCGCGCATGCGCAGTGATAAGCGCGCGAACCCTAACCTACCAGGGCAGGCTCTTGGAAGGGACTACAAGTCCCATGAGCCTCAGCAGTGCCCCACATGACACCAGGGAGCCAATAGGGCTAGAGTATCTCCCTGTGGAGGGAGATAGATACATTTTGCGTGCTGAAGAACGGCAGTTGGAGCTGGGAGCAGGAAGGGGAAGGAAGGGTGTAGGGAGCAAGTGGCTCCTACACCAGGTAAGGTCCCCTATATCCCAGGCAGGCCCCAACTCCCCACCAGGCTAGTGGGTAATTAATAAGGGACGGCCCCAGGTTAGGGACCCTGCCCTTAGGTGTGTGTGATGTGCTGTCTTGTCAGGGTCACGGCTGTCAGTGCTGTGAGGTCTGACAAGAAGGCATCGTGTGTTTGTGTAGCACGTTTGCTGCAAGTACCCAGCAGGTTGCAGTGCGTTGCAGCAGGCGCTGGGAGTACTAGGTAGGAATTAGGAGTCAGGACCGGGAAGGGCTAGGGGATCTCAAGGTGGGATCGCCCCTGGTGGACCCGTGCAAGGAACCACAGGATCAGACGGAATCACCACGCGGCAGATCCTTTGCGAAGTGCTTGCAGGCCCGAGTGCAGGAGCGCTCAGCAGGTATCTTCATATGTGCTCCAACGTATCCTAACATATTGTCATCACACATAGTGGCAGCGCTGACCACGGGACAAGGGGTTTGGGCTGTGGACACAGTGTGGGGGTAGACGGTGACTGGAGTTACTCCCTAGGGGGAGTGTTAATAGTGTATGTTATAAGAGTTGTTATTGCCTGCACCACACCTGGTACCTATACTATATATACTATACTATACCTATACTGCACCACAGCTGGTAACACATAGGTTTCCACCCACACACACGGTGATTGGGATAGAGGGAATACCCGTTACATGTATAATAAGGTAGTATTTTTGGTATCAGAAAACGGTATTGCCACTTTGATAAGCTGCCATATTAAAAATCTTTTACTCTCATTTTGTGTTAAAACTACTTCACTAGTCGCTTCCATGAACTGTGTGTTATTAATTTGGGTAATGTATGGCACAGCTTCAAGCTTGGCATTACTAAGACTTGCCAATATGCACAATATACAAAGGGGGCTATGAAATACAAAAAGGGGCAAAATCCTAACAAGCCAACACAAAATCCTACAGTACATTACCTTGTGCGTCCGCTGATCGGCATTTGTCAAGTAATCTTAATATGTTTGTTTCCGCATTTGTGTGCTCATAGCAAATATATTTGATGAAAAAAAGAGGAGTGTGTTTAGGGCTTGTCAATATGTTTAAAAATTCAAAAGTGTAGTTTGTAGCAGAGCACAGCCAAATGACAGCCAAACTTGGGATAAAATTGAAAAAATTTAGGGCAACTCAAGATAAACAGATCAGTTTATTGCAAGCTCAGCAATACATGGACAGGAAGAAATGCACCTACTGTACGCGTTTTGTACCAGAGCATTTTATCAAGTTGTAAGGTGCAACAAACATCATGCATTTTTATACATACCAGCCGGCGCCATTACAGTGCTGAGGGTGACATCATCGGCGTGTGACCGCGAGGGGAGTCGCGCTGACACCACGTTCATTCTCATTGGCCGAATAGGTCAGGTGGTATGACATTTCAATAAAACTAACTTTAATCATTAAAAAATAACGAACACAAACAAAGAAATGAAAAAAAAAAACAAATAAAAAGAATAAAAACAATTATGTAAATAATTGTACGTTATGCAAATCCCTGTAAAAATGCTGATAATAATAGTAATAATCCCATAGTGATATATTAATATAAATAAAATGGCGCAAAAGAATTTAGTGCATTCCCACTTAAATAGACAATATAAATATATATATATATATATAATGTTTTCTGTTTTGGATATATGCATATGGAGAGAATATGAAGCCTTCCAATAGACTTTTAGATAATAGATATAAGATTATATAGCAATTCCATAGTGATATCTATAGCAAAGACAGGGAGTTGTTGTTACCTTGGTTTCATCTAACTATAATCAATCTAAAGGGCAGATATCCTATATAAAAATAGGTATTTATTAAAAAAAACCTATAAGCATCATAAATTAGGCATATTGCTATTATTAGTTGCCCTATACATTGGTGTATAATACACAGAACAAGATAAAGAGAATCTCAATTTGAATTAACTTTAGGTCACATATAAGAATCTCAATATCAAAAAATTGTAACATCATAAAAGAGAAAGTCAATATTAAGCCCTAATGGTGGCCTGGTTCTCAGGGTAAAGATCCAAAAGGCTTCACGCCTATCTAATTCCTTGGTTCTATCACCTCCTATGGGTAAGGAGGGTACATGTTCAATACCCTGAAATTTGAAATGATCAATGCTACCCCTAGGGCAAGTTGAAAAGTGTTTAGGAACAGGATAGTTCTGATCATTTTTTCACGAGTCGAATTCTAATTCTAATTTTTAAACGACTTGTGGTCCTACCCACATACTGTTGCCCACTGCCACGCATTAACAAATAAATGATGAAAGTTGAATTACAATTTATAACCGTGTGGATCTAGTGGGTTTCCCTTGTCACTGTGGATGTGAAAGTAGGCAAAGAACTCATCTTTGCACAAATCATGCAATGATTACATTTAAATTACCCTTTAGGTAGTCCAGACTTATTTTCAGTCTTAAGTCTAAAAAAACTTGGTGATAATGTAATTGCTATGGTTTTAGCTCTTTTGAAAATTATATTAGGGCCTGATGAAATGTAAGGTTCTAAGACAGGATCGAGTGACAAAACACCCCAATGTTTTTTGAAAATGGATTTTACCTGTTTAGCTTGTGTGCTAGAGGATATAATAAATGAGGGACTTTCATTAAGTCTCTACTTAATCTTTTATTAATGTCTTTTAAATGAATACGAAAAAAATGTTACCTAACGACACCAAAGTGAAATGTCATAAATGTGCATGAAAAACAAAAATGAACAAATAATGTGAAATACAAATTGGTACCAATATCAAAAGTCCTTGATTAAGTGTCCATGACAAATGAATCTCAATGTCCAATGTTCCTTGGATCCAATGGAAGATGAATTGGTGGGATTCAGCACATTAAAGAGAAAGGGAAACAAAAATACATAGTGTAATACTGCTAAATTACATAATATATAAGTCAAGGGGTAGGGAACGGTGAGTTCTCTATAAAAGGTTTCGGCAAGAAAGTGAGATGAACAAAAAATACATTTATTAAAAACAATGATGATTAAAAACAGCTCCTCTCCTCACAATGGCAAACAAAAATTGGAATCCTACTTACTAGACCCAAGTAGGACATGCGCAGTACAATGTCGTAATATCACAGGAGCAAGCACTTCACGCTAACAGCAACCGTTCCCGGAGTCCCAACACTACGCTCTCCAGACCCGCTGGGGCGTGATGATCTTCCGGCGTGGTTAGCTGGGCGGTTGGGTGGCTCGCTTCCCTTCTACTTGTTCTGGGTCTCCCAGTATCCCGGATGTCCAGTAGCTTCCCTCGCAAGAAGCAATGGTATCGCAGACACAAGCCGAGTGTGACGTCGCGTCTTGGGAGATCCCGGATGGTTGTAGGTAAAAAAGTGCACGTAGATACTGCACAGTTTGCGCACGCGTGGGAGTGGGGCAAACTCCACCCTACGCATTTCACGGATCCTTTAGCTTCTTCAGGGGCAGAAGCGGAAGGATCCGTGAAACCTTTTTTAGAGAACTCACCATTCACTACCCCTTGACGTATATATTATGTAATTTAGCAGTATTACACTATGTATTTTTGTTTCCCTTTCTCTTTTATGTGCAGAATCCCATCAATTCATCTTCCATTGGATCCAAGGAACATTGGACATTGAGATTCATTTGTTATGGACACTTAATCAAGGACTTTTGATATTGGTACCAATTTGTATTTCACAATATTTGTTCATTTTTTTTTCATGCACATTTATGACATTTCACTTTGGCGCTGTTAGGTAACATTTTTTTCGTGTTCTGTAACTAGCTAGGGTAGCCAGAGTTACCTTAATATTATTGGCAGCCTCTATTAATTATCACCTCACCAATTAGGTTTAGTTGTGATTTTTTAATTAAAGGTAGTAGCAGCATTTTAGTTCTTTTCTTTTAAATGAATGCTTCAAAAGTGAGGTCCTATCCATGACTGAGACCTCTTGAAGGGATCTATCAAGATCTCTCTAATTATATCCCCTATTAAGAAATCGTTGGTGAAGATCCCTCCACTGGATTCCCAAATCCTCCTCGCTAGAACAGTTGCGCCTTGCCCTCATAAATTGTCCTTTCGGTATGTCCCTGAACAGGGCTTTTGGATGACAACTGCTCGCCCTAAGAAAAGTGTTGCATTTGCGGAATATGTCAGTCTGAATACTAAGTGCAGTGTCAATATACAATCAAAGATCTAAATAGTGTATGTGGTGAAAGTGATGTGTAAGTGAAAGTAAGGTTGAAATCATTAGGATTGAGTGAGTGGATAAAGTCTAAAAGAGTGGAACCATCACCTTCCCAGATAAAAAAAAAAGGCTGTCTATAAAACGTCTGTAAAACAAAATGTGCTCCCTGTACTTGTTCATATCTCCAAACACGTGAAACGACTCCCACCATGCCATGAAGAGATTCATGTAGTAGGGGGCAAAACTGGTCCCCATCGCCTTTCCACGTGTTTGGAGATAATGAACCCCATCAAACAGAAAGTAATTCTGTGTAAGAAGAAAGTGAATGGAATCAAGAATGAATGTGATATGTGCCCAGGTGCCAAGTCACAGAGAAAATAGCGAGCAGCTGCCAAACCCTGTTCATGGGAGATAATAGTATACAACGATGTGACATCGAGCATAATCCATAAGAGATGACGCTTCCATTTGACCCCCTTGATTGTGACGCTTGTGCTCTCCACACAAGCGCAGGGAAGGGGAAGGACCCGGTAGCGAGGTGGGGAGGCCGCAGGGGAGACGAAGGGAGTGAGTTGCCGTGCAGCTAGGGATCGGCGCACGTCGTCACGTGACCGCACCGCGCGCATGAGAATGCGCGACGCGTCCAGAGGTGCGGTGCCTGGCTCAGAGTCACGAGTGATCCAGCTGCATGTGCGTGCATGCTCTGACAGCAGAGCGGGAGTGCGCGCGTTCTCAGGCACCAACGCGGGGGTTGTGGGAAGCCACATGTGAGAAGCAGGGGAGGTAGTATCCAAAGCACAAGGGCACTATAGTGGAGTGCATCCTGGAGGACGTCCAGCCTCCTTAAGGACAGAGTGCCAGTTGATCACAATAGTGGAGTGCATCCTGGAGGACGTCCAGCCTCCTTAAAGGCATAATGCCAATAACCGAAGAGTGCAGCAAAACTAAACATAACATAAGGGTTCTTAGTCTAATCCATTGGCCAAGGAATTATAAGCCTGCCACCACGTCAAGGTGAACCCTACTAAGCAGTTACCTACACTACCCAACAGCAAACTAACCTCAGTAGTAATTGAGTGACTGTCCCAGTCTTCCAGAATCCACAGGAGATGAGTAAAGATCCCAAGGAGGTCCAGGCAGGAGCAGCATACAATGGTAGGACTTGCAGGAACTCAGACAGGTTAGCACATTGAGTGCTATTTAAAGGAAGCATTAGCTGTTAACAATGAGAAAGTCAGAGAGAGGCTTACCTCCTGTCAGGAGGAGGAGGGCAGGATTTGCCAGGAAGCAAGATGGCGTCGTTTGCTTCGGAATCCTTAAAGACACAGGATCTTGACTCGCAGCTAAAGGGCGGCGATCAGAAGTAAACAGGTAAGGAAGGAACACGCCGCAGGGGGCGTGTTCCGCACATCGTTACAGTATCCCCCTCTTAAGGATCGAACCCCGAGCGATCCAACAGACTATGGGGCAGCGATGCATAGGAGATAAACTCGCAGTTATAAGGCAGCGCCCGCCACACAGAGAATCAACAGGGAATCTTGACTCGCAGCTAGAGGGCGGCGCATGCCATACAGGAAGACATCAGGGAAACAAGGCATGGGTAGAGAATACGCCATAAGGGAGCGTGAAACTTGACTCGCAGATGGAGGGCGGTGCACGCCGTCACGTGTACACGCCAAGCGTGAGAGAATTCGTGACGCGACCGGGGGTGGCCGGGCTCCGAGGTACGAGTAGGGAACCGCGGGTGCGTGCATGCTCTATAAGGAGAGCGGAACTGAGATGTGGCAGGTAAGGAGGGAGCACGCCGCAGGGGGTGTGTTCCCCAATTCCTTACAGTATCCCCCCCTTCAGGATCGGACTCCGAACGATCCTTACTAGACTAGGGGGAACTATATGATCTCCCAACGTTACAGGAAAGAAGGCGGGGCCACCTCTGTGGGTCCGTTAGTGGGCTCGACATAATGTGACGCTTGTGCTCTCCACACAAGCGCAGGGAAGGGGAAGGACCCGATAACGAGGTGGGGAGACCGCAGGGGATACGAAGGGAGTACGTTGCCTCACAGCTGGGGATCGGCGCACGTAGTCACGTGACCGCGCCACGCGCATGAGACTGCGCGACGCGTCCGGAGGTGCGGAGCCAAGCTCAGAGACATGAGTGATCCAGCTGCATGTGCGCGCATGCTCTGACAGCAGAGCGGGAGTGCGCGCGTTCTCAGGCACCAACGCGGGGGTTGTGGGAAGCCAACGCTTCAGCACGGGAGTCTGGAAATGGAAACCAGGAACATGGGCATGGCATGGAGTCCAGAGCACAAGGTAACATCCAGAGAAGGACTGCTTCTTGGAGAACGTCCAGACTTCTTAAAGGCATAGTAAAAAAAAAACAGCAAGGTGCAGCGAAACTAAACATAACATAAGGGTTCTTAGCAGCATACAATGGTAGGACTTGCAGGAACTCAGACAGGTTAGCACATTGAGTGCTATTTAAAGGAAGCATCAGCTGTTAACAATGAGAAAGTCAGAGAGATGCTTACCTCCTGTCAGGAGGAGGAGGGCAAGATTTGCCAGGAAGCAAGATGGCGTCGTTTGCTTTGGAATCCTTAAAGACACAGGATCTTGACTCGCAGCTAGAGGGCGGCGATCAGAAGTAAACAGGTAAGGAAGGAACACGCCGCAGGGGGCGTGTTCCGCACATCGTTACAGTACCCCCCTCTTAAGGATCGAACTCCGAGCGATCCAACAGACTATGGGGCAGCGATGCATAGGAGATAAACTCGCAGTTATAAGGCAGCGCCCGCCACACAGAGAATCAACAGGGAATCTTGACTCGCAGCTAGAGGGCGGCGCATGCCATACAGGAAGATATCAGGGAAACAAGGCATGGGTAGAGAATACGCCACAAGGGAGCGTGAAACTTGACTCGCAGATGGAGGGCGGTGCACGCCGTCACGTGTACACGCCAAGCGTGAGAGAATGCGTGACGCGATCGGCGGTGGCCGGGCTCCGAGGTACGAGTAGGGAACCGCGGTTGCGTGCATGCTCTAAGGAGAGCGGAACTGAGATGCGGCAGGTAAGGAGGGAGCACGCCGCAGGGGGTGTGTTCCCCGATTCCTTACATTGATATGGGTAAGCAGGTCTCCACAGTCAAGTATATAGTAGGTTAACAGTTAACGTTTGGCTAGATGACACAGTCCATGTACCGTGAGACACCATCCCTCAAAGATTCAATGCTGGAAATAATGGGTCTCCTTGGAGGGGAGACCAATATTTTATGAATCTTTGGGAGATGGTGAAACATCCAGCCAATCAGGAAAGCTATGCTTCGCTCCCTTTAAAATGATGTCACCAGAAAAAAATGGCTGCCATCAAATGGTAATCCAATTTATCAGATTGAGGAATCACATGGTACACCCCCAATCTGATTGGTTGTAGTACCATGTGACAGCTTCCATTTTTTTAAGGATGTGACATCTCTCCCTTTAAGATGACATCACAGCCTTAAAAAAAAAATGAAAACTGTCACATAGTACTCCAACCAATCAGATTGGGGGTGTATCATGTGATGCCTCACATGGTATATCTCCCAATTTGATTGGTTGGATTACCATGTAATTGCAGCCATTTTTGTTGGGTGATGTCATTTAAAAAAAATCTTTTTATTAGTTTTTAATAACATAAAACAATATAAATACAATAATTCATGGGGGAAAAAAAATCAATAACTACTGTACCCTTGCACTCCCACAACCCCCCCCCACACACACACCATAGCTCATATATTATCTAAGAACCTTACAAAAACACCAGATACTGCCACAAAACAAAAAAAGACACCATCCTGATATCTGAAACCTCTTCATTCCAGAATAAATAAATCTATCCATTTATATGAAAGAATTTATATGAAAGTCGTAAGGAGAAAGTAATGCTCTCTAAAGCACATATCTCCCATGCTCTAGTCAACCATTGTGTCATATTTGGGGCAGATACATTCTTCCAGTTAGAAGCAATGCACAATCTGGTGGCTAATAGTAAATGTGTGATTAGAAAACTGGAGTTAGATTTAAGGACATACTTTTTATCTACTGCACCCAACAAAACCACTAAAGCATCCAACTGGAGAGTAAAACCAGTAATTTCCTTTATGATTTCTAAAACTTGTATCCAAAAGATGACGTCACATCCTTAAAAAAAAACAAACAAAAAAAAACTGTCACATAGTACACCAACCAATCGAATTGGGGGTTTACAATTTGACACTCAAATGTGACATCACAGGCCTTATATAAGGCCACCTCTGACCACCTTCTATCCCCTCCCATAGGGGAGTGGGAGTGGGGACTATACCCCTTACACCCCCAGGAAGTAGGGGAAGAGTTAGGATAGACTCTCGGGCCCTTGCCGGGTATTGATTCCAGGACCATCCTGAGGCTTGGAAGATAAGTGAATCAGTTACAGATTGGATTCTGTATCCTGTGAGTTGCAGAATAAGGCTGTTCCTGCAATTTAAAATATGCTCCTGCCTGAGACTGCAATCTATCAGGGGGAGTATCAGAGGGTTTTCCTGCAGGGATTATCTCTGGCACTCCTGTAGCCTGCAAGAGATTGAGGCGCTGAACCACCGAGAGAAAAAGTAAACATCATCCCAAAAGTCTGCCCTGTCTTCCCCATACCACAGGTGGAAAGCTCAGCATCCTGTGAACCAGCAGGTCCTCTGCACATGGCACCCGGTAACAGAGGAATCTCCCATAGGGTGGGGGAAAGCCCGTTACATGTGCTCTACTGAAAATTCAATAAAAATATTTGAAACAAAATTTGTTACAAAAGCAATTAACCTAAGGATGTAGGTGCTAACACTAAAACATTCATATAGCTCCAAAACCTTTTTATATAAATATCATATTTCCAAGGGCAAATATATTTGGGGAGGCCATTAACTTTTTTTTCATTAGGTTTGCCCTTTTGTTAAGGCTTACTACCATATTAATGGTTTGCTGTAAACTGATCATATGGAGCAATTATCCTTTATTTATAGAGCCAGCTTACAGGTTAACAAAAACAAGCTAATCTTGTATCTAAGAAAACGAATGAAGTAACTGCTATTTTTATTATTATGCCTTCATCCTCATTACCCACTGGGGGGAGAAAGAGAACTCAAATGCAACCTTATTCCCCCCCTAGGTGGGTGAAAACTTAAATTCAGCCTAACTCTAGTTTTCTTGTTTAAAAAAAATTCACTAGTGCTCTGCTATACATTGCACCCCACATTGGCAAAGTGAAGCAAGTATCAGATTGCCCAATATTTGGTGCAAGCACTGTTCTTCTGCTTTAATAACTTAAAAGCAATCAACCCACAAAAAAAAACTCATCAACACGATTTAAGTTTCACATTACATTAAATTATTCTTACCAGTTATAATAAACGCATTGTTGGAAAGACTGAGTCTGTCTTCTCATTGGAGTAGTTGACTCACTGCATTTCTAAGTAAAAACACAGAAGCTGCATTGATGGGGAGGGTGGACAGGGGACGACGACCGTAATGTATTTTCTGTGAATCGCATTTCAGATGGCTGCTATTTTAAAATCTTTCCATACAGTATGGGTGATTTTAAGTTAAACTGATACTTATGGGTTATTTACTAAAGTCTCATCCCGGCTTCAAAACTAGGACCAAACAAGGTTAAACAAAAACAGCATCAGATATTTAAAATAAAAATAATCCAATTGACAGCAATTGCCGTTCTTCCTTTGATCACTTGGAGGCAACTCATTAACACACATTTTCGGGGCGGAATGGGAGACTTGGTTGCGGCCATCTCACCACGTCTCTGCCGGCGTTCAGCTGCAGAGGAACCCTCTGCCACAGCCGCTCCGCTGCTATGTTTGCCGACTTCAGCGGGGTGCTAGAAAACAATGTCCATTTGCAGAAGAAAGGATAATGGTTTATCAAATGAAACATGAAAAAAGTGAATTATTTTTTGGAAGGATAAAGGATGTCAGAAGTACATCACTGGTAATAATCACTGGAGTTAATATTATGCTGTTAAATGCTTATTCAATTATGAATGTTAATAAAATGCTTTAATTTCAGAGAGAATGTGAGATTATTAATAAAAATTCAGAGACAGCAATGCCATATTTGACCTCTTCTGTGCTTACTGGAAGCAACCGGTACGTTTTAGGGTCCAATAGGTATAAAGCATGGCAAATTGGAATATTACAGCACAATCCTCCCTGACTGCAGTGGAAGATCTGTATGCTAAGAGATAATGGGGAAGGTAGAAATCACCTGTACCGATGTGGAGAGGTGGATCAGCGGGCACTACGATGCAGGAAGAAAATGCTGAGGCTGGACTGTGCTGTAAACGGAATCCTTTATTTGAACATGGATAAAAAGAGGAGGGGAAACATACCCCTGCGCCTCTAACGCGTTTCACCCGGCGATTGGGCTTTTTCAAAGAGCTCTCCACCCCGATAATGGGGAAGGGCAGGGTTACAAACCTGTCTGAGACATGTGAATGTCCTCACAAGTGATATTTTTATTTGATTTGCTGTGCTATATGATGGAGGGTTTTTGCCCCTTTCTACCCACCATAACTTAATTAATGTGTGGTTGAAACCTATCCCAGCCTGAAATTTCGAAGCCAGTATCACCACTGATGATATCCAAAAGGTTGACACAGCTGTCTGTGAGTAGGGTTACTGGCTATGCACCTCTTTAACCCAGGCTGCGCTGAGAAGCTGTGTAATGTTGCAGGCATAAGCTTATAAGGGTCCATGTCAAAATGGATTTGAAGCAAAAGGTGAGACTGTGCTCATTTGCTTGTGTAACGGTGTTTCCCCTACCCGGTGGGAGATTTGACCATTACTAGTCGTGTGGTGCATGATACCTGCTAGTAACAGGAGGGCTGAGCAGTCCGCTGATGGTAGTGGGGACACAGGATTAGGTTTCTGGGGTACATTACCCACATGGTTCTCTAGCAGTGCAGCGTCTCCATCTGCCGCAGGCTTCAAGATGAATGGAGGTGATCTCCTACGGTAGAATTATTCCCTCTCCTCCCATTAAGATCACACACCAGACAGGAGGTATATGCAAACAGGAACGGACTTTATTGACTACACCGCAACACAGCCATGGTCTGCCCCCTCACAGTTTCTCAGCTTCAGCTATACACTGGATGATGGTCGCTGAAAACCACTACAGGTCAGGGCCCCTGGAGCTGTCCTAGCTCTTCCTGACTCCCCTATCAGGAGTCAGGGTGTAGGTCTACACTCGCTCTTCCCCAAGGAGTAGAGGAACAGGGAAGGCCCCAATCTTAGGCTCCCTGTGTGTAACCTGCCTCTCTCAATGGGGAGAGGCACTACTGAATTTGGGGCAGTACTGACCTTAAGTACAGCCAGGAGAACGGCACCAGGTCTGTCCCATGATTCGACATGCTCAGGCCTGATGTCACCGCCTCCCACTATCAATCAAGTGCAACACCAATGAGTGGGGAAAACCCATATTAACTGCTGGCAAGACCTGTTCTTACCAGGGCTTACTGCCAGTTCAAGGGCAGATTAGTAGCCACAGATGGCATGGCTACACTTGTAATTTTCCAGAATCCCGGGCTGCTGTGGAAGCACTGTATGCTAAGAGATAATGGGGAAAGGCAGGGTAGCAGACCTGTCTGAGACATGTGAATGTGCTCACAAGTGATATTTATTTGCTGTATAGCACACAAATGGGAACAGTGCCATTCTGACTCTGCATCACTTTGTGTCAATGTATCAAGGTGCTCTTTGACAATTTATCACCACTGAGCTAAAGGGGAGTGGTTAAAGGAGGTGTAAGGGGAGGAGTTAGTCAGTGCAGTATTATAACTAGGTGTATTGTCTACACAGTATGTAGCTTTAACAATCCACAAAGGTAACAAACTTGGAACACTGTCTGGATTACATCTTTAGCTGCATTAATTGACTTTTGATATGTACAAATAATGATAAAAAAAAAAAAACAATTCCCCTGTAGTACTCCTTCTAGATTGAGACGCCCAATATCTGGTGCTGTATCTAGGGAGTCAATATATGGAGTTGCAGTAATCGATTTATTGTTGGCAGCCACATGTGCACATCTGGTAACATCACATCATCCAAAGCCGGCACTCACATGGAATTAAGTATAGTGTTCTTTCTTACCGAAACATTTTGGTCCAATACAAAGACTTTTATCCAGGGATTCACTTGTCCTGCTTTACCAAAATACTGTAACCTGGTCCTTGCTATTTATATCTTCAAAATCCTGTGCTTCAATGTATCTCTTCCCTCAATTTCTAATAATAATAATATATATATATATATATATATATATATATATATATATATATATATATATATATATATATATATATATATATATATATATATATATATATACAGTGTTCGACAATTGTATACATTTACTCGCCCGGGGCGGGTGGATTTAACCCCCGGGCGAGTAACTATTGGCCCAAGCAGCACACGTGTTTTTTTTTTTTAAATCCCCCCGTTCGCGCTGAAATTTCCCTGCTCGTGCTGAAAAAAAAAAAAAACTCCCCTACCTGACTCCTGATTGGCGCGCGCTCCAGGCTTTGTGGGCGCGCGGCCAGGCTCTATATGAGCCCGCCCCCAACGAGCGGCCATTCTGCCTGGAGCTCTGTTGGAGGGTAAGTACTCTCCATGCTGCGGGCCCCTCTGCTCATTTCCCTGCGATCCCTCTGGTCCCCACATGGCTCCCTACTCCCCACCGCGGAAGCTCTCCTGTCCCATTCCCCCTCCTCCTGTCCCCCTGCTCCTGTCCCCCAGTCAGTGTCAGTCACCCCCCCCACCCCCAGTCAGTGTCAGTCACCCCCCCACCCCCAGTCAGTGTCAGTCACCCCCCCACCCCCCAGTCAGTGTCAGTCACCCCCCGCACCCCCAGTCAGTGTCAGTCACCCCCCCCACCCCCAGTCAGTGTCAGTCACCCCCCCACGCCGTCAGTGTCAGTCACCCCCCCAACCCCCAGTCAGTGTCAGTCACCCCCCCACCCCAGTCAGTGTCAGTCACCCCCCCACCACCCAGTCAGTGTCAGTCACCCTCCCCACCCCCCAGTCAGTGTCAGTCACCCCCCCACCCCCAGTCAGTGTCAGTCACCCCCCCACCCCCAGTCAGTGTCAGTCACCCCCTCACCCCCAGTCAGTGTCAGTCACCCCCCACCCCCAGTCAGTGTTAGTCACTCACCCACCCAGTCACCCCCTGCCCCACCCAGCCACTCACCAGCAAACCACTCAACCAGCCAGTCACTCACCCAGCCTCTCTCTCTGTGTATCACCCACCCTTTGTGTGTGTCACCCACCGTTTCTCTCCTCTCTCCCCCCCCACACACTCTCTCTCCCCCCCACACTGTCTCTCCCCCCACACTGTCTCTCTCCCCCACACACTCTCTCTCTCCCCCCCACACGCTCTCTCTCCCCCCCACATGCTCTCTCTCCCCCCCACACTCTCTCTCTCCCACACACTCTCTCTCTCTCCCGCCACACTCTCTCTCTCTCTCCCCCCACACTCTCTCTCTCCCACACACTCTCTCTCTCTCTCCCAACACTCTCTCTCTCTCTCCCCCACACTCTCTCTCTCTCTCCCCCACTCTCTCTCTCTCTCCCCCCCACTCTCTCTCTCCCACACTCTCTCTCCCTCTCTCCCCCACACACTCTCTCTCTCCCCCCACACACTCTCTCTCTCCCCCACACTCGCTCTCTCCCCCCCATCACTCTCTCTCTCTCCCCCCCACACTCTCTCTCCCCCCCCCACACTCTCTCTCTCTCCCCCACACTCTCTCTCCTCTCTCCTCCACACTCTCTCTCTCTCTCCCCCACACTCTCTCTCCCTCTCTCCCCCACACTCTCTCTCCCTCTCTCCCCCACACTCTCTCTCCCTCCTCTCCCCACACTCTCTCTCCCTCTCTCCCCCACACTCTCTCTTCCCCCCACACTCTCTCTCTCCCCCCCACACTCTCTCTCCCTCTCCCCCACACTCTCTCTCCCTCTCCCCCACACTCTCTCTCCCTCTCCCCACACTCTCTCTCCCTCTCCCCCACACTCTCTCTCTCCCCCACACTCTCTCTCTCTCTCCCCACACTCTCTCTCTCTCCCCCACACTCTCTCTCTCTCTCCCCCCCCACACTCTCTCTCTCTCTCCCCCACACTCTCTCTCCCTCTCTCCCCCACACTCTCTCTCCCTCTCTCCCCCCACACTCTCTCTCCTCTCTCCCCCACACTCTCTCTCCCTCTCTCCCCCACACTCTCTCTCCCTCTCTCCCCCACACTCTCTCTCCCCTCTCTCCCCACACTCTCTCTCCCTCTCTCCCCCACACTCTCTCTCCCTCTCTCCCCCACACTCTCTCTCCCTCTCTCCCCCACACTCTCTCTCCCTCTCTCCCCCACACTCTCTCTCCCTCTCTCCCCCACACTCTCTCTCCCTCTATCCCCCACCCTCTCTCCCCCACACTCTCTCTCCCTCTTCCCCACACTCTCTCTCTCTCTCTCCCCCTCACTCTCTCTCTCTGTCACTCACACACTCTCTCTCTCTGTCACTCACACTCTGGATCTCTTATTTACCCTATATATCTTAACTGCCCTATACTACACCGAAATCTTAACTACCCTATACTGCTTTCTTCCAGATCTGGCTCAAGCTTCACACGGAAGACATCGGAACCCCCCCCTAACCCAGAAGACAGGTAATGAACACCTCCCCAATGTATAACATTGCGGGAATGAGCGTACCTGGACATTGAGGGACTGCGGATCAGGTAAGATCCCAGGTGGGATTGCCTGCTTTAGATATTGTGAAGCGGGGTACGTCCAGACACTGGATCAGGAAACTAGTCATTCACACCTGGCTTTTATTTCTAGAGCCGACATTTACACACACACCATGTAACAAGGACTAATTGTAGTATAATGTAATACAATAAATACATTTATGTCAAAAACGAATGTTGTTCTGACTAGGGAATTTATTAAATGTATTTTATTTATATATTTTATTTTAAAGCGGGGGTCGGGGGCGGGACTAGGGGCGGGGTTGGGGGCGGGGGTTGGGGGCGGGACTAGGTGGCGAGTAGATTTTTTGGTTGGGCGAGTAGCTTTTTGGGTGATTTGTCGAACACTGTATATATATATATATATATATCAATCAAACAAACAGACAAGTTCCACATGTCCGTAAACTCTCCCCTTGCAGCTCTAGTCGTGTGTAAGTGCTCCGTTCACTCACCGAGGAAACCCAACTGGACCTCCAATTGAGGAAAGACAAAAAGAGAGAGAGAAAAAAAAACGACAAAGCGCTCCAGGGATAAGTAAATATGAACATTTTATTAAAAGATTCACAAGCGTTTTTTTGAAACTTACAATTAAAAACATGTTACGGAGCTCAAAATTGTAGGTCTGTGGTTCAGTTGGTGTTGTTCAGCAGAGACCGAGTGTATGTACAGTATGTATGTATGTCTTTATTTATATAGCACCATTAATGTACATAGCGCTTCACAGCACAGCACCGGGTTCATTTTGTTAGGATAGCTTTGCCAGCACCCATGTATTCTTCTTTGAGGATGAAATGGAACCTACATAATCTTTTCACAGCAGTTTATGGCTTTTTCAATCCAAAGACTCAGACGCGTGTGCAGAAAGTGTTTACGATAACTACAGCATCTTGTTGTAGTGCTTTATTTTAGCATCAGAATAAGAAACTACAATCAATACAAATGATTAAGATGACATGAGGAATATTTGATTTGAAATTCTAAAGAATAATGCAGTATAATAATCTATACTTTGGATAGATGCATGAATGTCAAAGGACAAGATGACATTTTGACTGTGAAAGGTTCCCACCACAGCAATGGCACAACCTTATTGATACTTCTCATCACAGTAGTTCACATATATTGCCTTAATGCTTCTTTGTTTTTCTACCTTTCAAATTATGTTTGCCTACTTCAGAATGCTGCAAGAAACCACTGTCCTTTGAGTGAGCTCATTTATCATACACAATGAGACCCCCTGTCTAAAAGTGTCATTTATGACTGCTGAAAAGAATCTTTGTTAGCTTTAAATGATGCTTTCAACCACTTACAACCTAAATCAAGATTGGCTTGAATCTCCTTAAATTGAACAATCTTACTCCAAACATGGGAACAACATTACCTACAAATTCCAGCAGTGTATGCAAGAGATTCATACAGTGTCTGCATCAATACTTATGTGAATATGTAGGTCAAGGATCTCTTCAAATGTATACGTATATTATTCTTCATTCATGTTGGTGTTTACTCTGACCTTCACAGCTCGCCACGGTCACATGCTGCAATTAATCTTTCTTTCATATGATATTGCTTGTTAATTGAACAATAACATCTGCCAGCATTTCAAACCATTCATCAAATTCCATATTTGGATTGCAACAAAAAGTTTAAATATATTTATTGGGTGGTGAAGTGTTTTTGAATATTTATTGGGTGGTGAAGTGTTTTTGCCTCTTCTGTACCTACATAGGACAGCCAAATTAATATAAACTTAATGGACGGGAATTTTCTTTCCGTCAAAATGACTGTTTCAAGTAAACATCATTAGATTTCCTAGATGGGTTTTATAAACAGGATACTTATTCCTACCTAACTATAACTATAGATCAAAGTGTTTCATTTTATTCTAAAACACTCCCTCTGGCTGAATAGAGGCTGATTAGTTCTTGTAAAATAACCTAGGATACACAGATGCAATATTTCAAGGACTAATTGTAGTATCGCCAAACTCAGTGTTGGCATGAAATTGTAGTCTAGTCCAAGTTCTACAAAACAAAAGGGACCGTGCTTCTATTCCGGTGCGTCAGAAAGTTAATGTGGCGTAAATCAGTTCATTTCACTGCTTGCATATAATTGCAATGATTTGTGCAGACATATGTAGCAATAACTAGTAATAACTGTAATACTGTAATAACTACAGCTCCGGGATAATAGGTATGAAATCAAAATTACTCGAAAAATCAGGCATTAATCTTGCTAACATGCGGGGGGGGGGGGGGGGGGGGGAAGGGGGAGGGATTTTCGCTGATATTACACCCAAAATCTGTTTCGCTTTGTAAAACCTGCAAACAGATTTGGACGGTTTCAATCCTCACAGATTCACCAAAATCCGCCCTTGGATACAACCCGTGGACGGATTTGTAGAATCCAATCCACGGATTCAGAATCCGCCACTGGATTGCTAAATCCGCGGATTGGATTCTCCAAATCCGTCCACGGGTCGCGTAAGCCACGAAGTGTTATGGTAATAATCAGTGTTCGACAAATCACCCAAAAATCTACTCGCCCAACCAAAAAATCTACTCGCCACCTAGTCCCGCCCCCAACTCCGCCCCTAGTCCCGCCCCCAACTCCGCCCATAGTCCCGCCCCCAACCCCGCTTTAAAATAAAATATATAAATAAATTACATTTAATAAATTCCTAGTCAGAACAACACAGGGAGAGGGGAGGGTGACACAGGGAGAGGGGAGGGTGACACAGGGAGAGGGGAGGGTGACACAGGGAGAGGGGAGGGTGACACAGGGAGAGGGGAGGGTGACACAGGGAGAGGGGAGGGTGACAGGGAGAGGGAGAGGGGGAGGGTGACAGGGAGAGGGAGAGGGGGAGGGTGACAGGGAGAGGGTGGGTGACACAGGGAGAGGAGGAGGGTCACACAGGGAGAGGGAGAGGGTG